>NW_006790911.1:1867842-1875293 GCF_000442215.2 Lipotes vexillifer | reverse complement strand
CCTGCTGAAATCACAAATGATCAAAGCCGGCAAAGTATGTGTTGTTGTGGTAGATTTTCCCTTCCTTTTACGAAATACTGGAAGTAAAGAATTGATTCATATTTTGAGGGAGGAGTCCACAAGCTTTCAAATAGTGCCTAGGTAAATCACCAAATCCAGAAACACATAAGTGTTTGATGAACAAGTGAATACATGGGAAAAAGTATATATACTTATATATATATGTGTAAAACTGAATCACTTTGCTGTACACCTGAAACTAATACAACATTGTAAATCAACTATACTCCAATAAAAAATTTTTAAATGATTAAAATGGTAAATTTATATGTTACATATATTTTACTACAACAAAAAAAGCTTAAAAAAATTTTAAAAACAAACAAAAAAACCCCCAAATAATATATGAGTAATTAGGGTTTTGGTTCTCCTAGAAAAGTCTCATGTCTAAAGCATGAAAAGCTCTATAATATGCTAGGTTTTATTCGTCCACGATTACTCAGGCCCAAGTTTTCCCAGATCAAAACTCTTACAGCTTTATCCCCATCTTTGGTTCCATTTTGCAACAATTTAATGAGTTGGGGATTCTTTAAAGAAAAATTTCCAATAAACAAGATGTAATGCTTTTCTTCTGTATTGCAACAAATATTCCTTAATGTAGATTTTCTTTTCTCCTGATAGATACTAATTGATGTTCTATACATTTTTCAAGTTTAACTCATCTGTGTCACTATTCCTGTTTCTAGTCTCCACACCCTTCACCTGTCTTCTCCCAGCATTATTCACTTACATCTGTATCAGTGGTTCTCAACCCTGGCCACATATCAGTCTCACCTGGGAAGCTTTTAAAACTTACCAATGCCTGGGCTCCATTCCCAGAACTGACTTTATATGTCTGGGGTGATATCCTGGCATAGATAAAATATTTTAAAGCTCTAAAGGTGATTCTAATGTGCAGCCAAGGTTGAGCCTGTATTTCACTCTTATTCTCATTTCAGTAAAGTGATGGCATCCCTTTCCCCATGCGGTCTGTCACTGAACTGATTTCCAACCTTCATGAATTACATAGAAGGTACCTCTCCCCTCAGAGCCCCTAGCTGGAACTCTGACGTCCACTCCCTGTTGAAATAATAGGGCAAAAGAACCACTTTCTGCAGCCAAAGGGTCTGGGGGAAGGATGTGACAATTAAAGGATAACCTGATGGAGTTTCTATGTGGTAATGGGACAGTTATTTATGATGATTATGGTGATGCTTACTCTAATCTACACCTGTGATACAACCTCATAGAACTATATATCCTGCCCACCAAAAAACCAAAACCAAAACTGAAAACTAGAGAAATCTTAATAAGGAGGTAGTTGAGTTAATAATATTGTATCAGTACATAGACAATTTCTTTAAAACAAGACATATATATATATAATATATATATATATATATGCATTGCTAGTTTATACATTTATATAACAGTATATCAGTTACACAATTCTAACTTATTTATTTTATTCCATTTTTTTGTTTTTTTTGTTTCTTGCGGTACACGGGCCTCTCACTGTTGTGGCCTCTCCTGTTGCGGAGCACAGGCTCCGGACGCGCAGGCTCAGCGGCCATGGCTCACGGGCCCAACCGCTCCGCGGCATGTGGGATCTTCCCGGACCGGGGCACGAACCCGTGTCCCCTGCATCGGCAGGCGGACTCTCAACCACTGCGCCACCAGGGAAGCCCCTAACTTATTTTTAATGCTTTCTTCCTGAATAGGCTGGAGATGTCAAGAACTATTCATTGTGATGGACCAAGCTTCTTTATCCTAACCTGGTATACGATCTTCCCCAAAGAGAAGGTAAATATCATTAGTGCATCCTGTCATCACTTACTTTCTTCTTTCCGTTTCAAATCTATGGAGTAGTTTCCGAAGACCACCATTCTTAAATCCCTGAAAATGCGCAGCTGGGGCTCCCACAGTGATGACATCGTAGAGAGCATCTGGAACAGGAATGGACAAGGAGATGAACACTTTGCAAATATTTATCTCCAACATGCTGTTTGCATTGAAGCCTACACACTGTGGGAAGTTTGAGAAATTATTCTGTTTGATTTTGCAGGAATAAAAATGAACTCACATCTCAAGGGGGCAAAGAGGAGCTAATCAATCTTTCTAAAAGCCACCTGTGCACCTAAACAAGTTATAATATTTCCTTGATCTGTGATTACATCTTAATTATATGGTACTGTGTAGAACAGTATGTTCTCTCATTCTATATACGTACTGAGATAACATGTTAATTGGTCTTTTGTGTATCTTACTTTATTGAGTTTTGCATCATTTAATTTGCAATCATATTGAAATTCAACAATAATGAACAATCTTTCAACCAAAAGTTGCCGAGAAAAGAACCAAAATATTAATGCATTTTGACTCAAGGGCAGAACAGTAATAGTGCATTTTAAAAATCTATACATAGTAGTTTCCTGCCTGTATATACTAAATCTTACACAATTTTGAATGCATGCAATTGAATTTTGCAATTTCCTTAGGTGACACAGAAAGAATACACAAAATGTCTCTTGATCTATTTTCCAGTGAGATACTTTGTTATTTTTTAATAAAAAATCCATACATTTAAATTGAAACTCAATCCTTTGATCTTCAAAGCCATCAAGTTTGATACATATTAAATTTACCACTTCAAGACATGCCATCATTTTTACATTCTAATGAAAAGCACCCCCATAAGAAGGAAGAAAAAGTGAATGCCCTCTTGTTAAACTACATTTTATTTGAGAAACCTAATTTCATAGTAGATCCTTTTCAAATTGATTTTGGTATTGACACCTTGGCTGTTTTTCTGATCTCATTTACAGGGAAAACATAAATTATTTTATTAGCTTCAAGTAAACACCATAACTTCTTCACAGTGGTTCAATCCAAATGCACCTGAAATAGTTCCTCACCGCTGCGGAGGACAGGCTCCAGACGCGCAGGCTCCGGACGCACAGGCTCAGCGGCCATGGCTCACGGGCCCAGCCGCCCTGCAGCACGTGGGATCCTCCCGGACCGGGGCACGAACCCGCGTCCCCCACATCGGCAGGCCGACCCTCAACCACTGCGCCACCAGGGAAGCCCTTCTTTCTTTTTTTTTTTTTTAATAAAATATGTCTTAAATTGAAAAGACTTCAGCTGCACTCAGAGAACTCAAGGTCACAAAAAAACAGAAATACAACCCAAACCAAATGGTTAGTAAAGATACTGAACAATCACTTAATGGATTGTTGGAGTGGTGAGCTCTTGTCCTTTTAAAAAGTCACTGATCAACTAGAAGTCATCTTTTCCTAAAATAGCAACACATTAGACTAGTGTGAAATTTTCAGATTTCGTAGTCCAGGGGATTTAGCCTAGGGCTAAGAGGAGGGTTTTAAGATGTCCAGGGATGGATGGTGCATTGTATTGGTGCATCTGTTCTACTTCATGGAAAGGGGTCACAGCTTTCTTGAACAGTCATGAGATCACCCAAATGGGGCCAACTAAAGACTTGTCTACCTGCATTTATCTGACGAGAAACCTGAGGATCTTGAGAAGCCACCTGCTTTGTCTGAAGTCCCAAAGACATTATACCCAGGGCCTTCTAACTTCTAACCCAGGGATGGAGACCCAGTGATTTAAGTTATTGACTGGACCCGGAGTCCCCAGCTCCGGATCCCAGCTCTGCCATGTGTAAGTTGTGCAGCATTGGGAAAACTACTAACCCTTTCTATGTCTCAGCTCCTCAGCTAGAAAATGGAGTGGAAAGTAGTAAAAAGAGGTTAGCATTCAGTAAGTATTGTCTATGATTATTTTCCCTATAGGAAGTAATCCTACCAATTAAACAAAGAAAGCTGACATTTTAACTTTTGCTTATTTCTCCATAAAAATAAACTTTTCAGTCTGAAAAGGAAAGTGATTCTGAGGCTCAGTCTTCTGAATAAGGTCAGTTCCTGTGTTAATCTAAACTAAATACAAAAAAAAAATCAACATGATGTTGTAATGAAATACATTGCATTTCTGCTACAACCTGGGTGACCAGCAATACCAACAATATACCAAAGTGACTATAAACTGTATCCACATGTCCCACCGAGCCCAAATTAAATGCATTCCTAACTCAATTTTCAAAAAATGTTGTCTACGGACTTTCACTGGATCCAAAAAAACTTGTAGCCTCTCCAACACCACCCAGCAAGAGGGGAAGGATGAGGGAAGTGGAAATCTGAGTGGAGAAAGCAGTCTTAATTGATGGAGATTAAAATGACTTGATTATGCAAAATTTGCAAAACCATTTGTCTTTCTCTGTCTGGCTTAGTTCACTTAGTATGATAATCTCTAGGTCTGTCTATATTGCTGCAAATGGCATTATTTCATTCTTTTTTTATGGCTGGATAATATTCTATTGTTCTGACTTTTCCTGCTCTTCTCTCGTTCCCTGTGACCCATGTAGACACTTTATTCCTTTAAGTCTTCCAGTAAAGTCCTCAAGACCTGAAGATCATTTCCAATTTCTCTCTCTCCCTCAACATTATATCTGATCAGTTCTAACAACTCCGCTACCAAAATTTTATTCTCTCTTATACATGTTAAACATCTTTACCTTAATTTTGATCTTCCTCACGTCTTGTCAAGATTCCTACTGCCTCTTCAGTCCTAGCCTCTCTGCATTCACAATGCACTGGATTGCTTCTCCTATACGGGTGGCCATTCAATCACTCTGCCCAAAACACAGGCTTTGAGACTTATACCCCTCCTCATATCTTTCAAATATAAATAGAAGAACATTCTAATGTCTCGGCATCATGTATGTTTTAAGTGCTCAATATATGTCAACAAATAGATAAACTAATATTTTGAGGGAAAATTCAGTTTGTCATGTTTGTCTTCAGATCATACGTGGAATTACTTTTCTTAGCTGAAGAATAAAAATTTTAGATACACTATCCAGAAACACATATATTAGAATCTGGAATATATGTATGTATATTCTCCAGGGTATGGGAATGAATATATATCCATTCATGAACCACATTCTGTAGAATAACAGAGAGCTTACGATTATCACATGCAAAAGAATGAAATTAGACCCTTCTAGCAAGCACAAAAAAATCAACTCACAACGGATTGAAGATTTAAACATAAGATGTAAAGCTGTAAAAGTCCCAGGGAAAAAAACATAGGGAAAAGGTTTCATGAAATTGGTCTTAACAATGATTTCATAGAAATGACACAAAAAGCACAAGCAATGAAAACAGAAATAAACAAGTGGGACAACATCAAACTAAAAAGCTTCTGCATGGCCAAGGAAACAATCAGTAGAGTGAAATGGAAATACACAGAATTAGGAGAAAATATTTTCGAATCATATATCTGATGAGATTAATTTCCAAAATATGTAAGGAACTCCTATAACTCAACAGTAAAAAAAATTAATAACCTGCTTATAAAATGGGCTAATGACTTGAATAGACATTTTGCCAAGAAGACATAAAAATGGCGAACAGGTAAATGAAAAAATGGTAAATGTCATTAACCATCAGGAAAACACAAATCAAAACCACAATGACATATCACCTCACATTTATAAAACAGCTGTTATCAAAAAAACAAGACAAGCGTTGGCCACGATGTGGAGAAACTGGAACCCTTGCACACTGTTGTTGGCGGAATGCAAAATGATGCAGCTGCTATGGAAAACAGTATGGAGGCTCCTCAAAAAATTAAAAATACAACTATTATATGATCCAGCAGCCCCACTTCTGGATATTTATACAAAAGAATTGAAATCAAGATCTTGAAGAGATATTAGCACTCCTGTGTTCATTGCAGCATTAATTATAATAGCCAAGACATGGAAACAACCTAAATGTCCATCAACAGGTAAATGAATAAAGGAAATGTGCTGTATACATACAATGGAATACTATTCAGCCTTAAAAAGGGAGGAAATTCTGCAATATGTGACAGCATATATAAACCTTGAGGATATTATGCTAAGAGAAATAAGCCAGGCACAGAAAGACAAATACTGCATGACTGCACTTATATGAGGTATCTAAAATGGTCAGTGCATGGTATCAGAAAGTATGCTAAGTTAATCTGTATTACTTGATGTTAACTGCAATTCATTGGTCAAGGTGATATCGGCCACTGCCTACAGTTGATTCTTCACTGTAAAGCTACTAAGTATTTGAAGAGACATACTTTAAGATTATGCAAACCTGTTTCTGTTTAAACTGGTACCCATTAATTTTAGCAACCACTGATGAACCTTGCCTGTGGCAATTATTACTGTTCAAATGGTAATTTTCCATTTCCCTCATTCTTGCCAAATTTATTAATTGGAATTCTTCTGGAAGGAATAGATGACCCTTCTTCTTCCTTCATTTGTTTATTCAGTTATTTATTAACATCAATATGAGCATTTTGTTCTTTTAAATTGTTCCAGCTTTGTCCACTGGGAGCCCCTTCGGAATGGCTCCTGTATCACTTTTTTTGCCCCTTCTGTTTTTTGTTTTGTCTTATTTTATTTTGTTTTGTTTTTTGGTTTTGGGACACTTCCTTACTTTCTAGAGCCACAAGATACTCCAGACTCATACTTTTCCTGCCGCAGCCTTGGAATCAACCAGTTTTCCAAGGAACTCTAGTTCTTTTTATTAGAGAATGGTGTTCAGAAATCAATTACTATGAGTAATTACACTCATTGCTACTGCTTTCAATCCCTTTCAGTAGCTAGAGCTAGAAAATATATGTATGTGTACTAACTTGTGCACACACATCTATATTTATCCATCTAACTACTGCTCTATCTATACTGTACTAACAACAACAAAAACCATGAGTCAATGCTGTTACCTCTGACTTGAATTCAGCCTCACAAGATTCCTTCTAGCCTTCCTTCCTTATTTCTACCTTCTCTCCCTGACAGTGAGAAAGTTGACTCTCCCTATCCGCATATTTAAATATATGGTCAATCCTAGTGAAAAATAAAACAGCTTCAGAATTGTTAACCCTACCTCTGTAAGAAAAAAAAGTTACTAACGAATGTACAGTGTGTGTAGTGTTTTTTAATTTAGCATTACAATATCTAGTCCTTTCCAAAGTTTACATAGGCCAGGTCCTTTCTTTCCCAATCTTTTCAGTAAATTATCATTTTTATAATTATCTTTACCATTAATTATCATTTTAAACAAGATAACAAAAGTAAGTTAATAAAAGCAGGTTGGAAATATGAAATTCTATGGAAAACTTATACAATAATTAGTAGCACAACAATCACGATTTGAAAAAAATAAGAATAGAAAGGGAGCCAAGGTGCAGGTACCAAGAAGTAAAATATAGAAGCATTCCCCAAATATTCTTCACTTTTGGACTTCACAGAACGCATTCCAAATAAGCAAGTAGAAAATAGTACTACTGTGGTTCAG
>NW_006790911.1:1802793-1867792 GCF_000442215.2 Lipotes vexillifer | reverse complement strand
TCAGCAGAGCTAGAAGTGCAGCATCTTATCTATATTCCAGAAGCCATCTCCCATTTCCCAAGCCATAATATCCTCCCAAGCCAACCATAATATTCCATTAGTATCAAGAGGTCTTCTCTGCAGGGACACTAGAGTTTCTGTCTGGATACTGAAAGAGCAAATAAGGTCTCTCTTTTGCCTCTCTCACTTTTCTCTGTTGCCTTTTGATTTTACCCATCTTGATTAGAACCATTTCTCAAAAAGCTGGGATCTTTATGTCCACATTTTACAGAGGTTCAAAGAGATTAGGCTTAAATAGTGTTTGCACATTTGAGGTTCAAAGAGTTGCTCTGATTACTGTGATATTGTGATTTATAATATGAAATAAATATTTGGTCTTCGTCCCCTTTTCCGGCACAGAGATCCTCAAACCCTGGGAATTTCCTAAGTGTTGAGAGCCACAAAGGTGTCTTCTGTTAGGTTAATGAGGTGACTTTTGGACTGCACTTAAGGATGGGGGCTGGTGGCCAGTGAAACCAACCATGAGATTAGAGGGTTGAAACTTTCAGTCCTTTCTCCCTTGACTCCCCTATGGAAGAGGGGCTGAAGATGAGTTCAATCCCAATGGCCAATTATTTTATCAATATTGCCTGTGTAATGAAGCCTGCATAAAAACCCAAGAGAACAAGGTTTGGAAAGCTTCCAGGTTGGTGAACACGTGGAGGTGCTGGGGGAACTCAGAGAGCATGAAAGCTCCACGCCCTTTCTTCATACCTTGCCCTATGCATCTGTTGCACCTGATTCTTCCTGAGTTCTCTCCTTTGATAATAAACAGTAATCTAGCAAGTAAAATGTTTTTTTCTGAGTTTTGTGAGTCTCTCTAGCGAATTAATCAAATCCAAGGAAGGGGTTGTGGGAACCTCTGATTTATATCCAGTTGGTCAGAAGTATGGGTAACTACCTGGAATTTCAATTGGCATCTGAAGTAGAGGGCAGTCTTGTGGGGCTGAGCCTTTAACCTGTGGAATCTGATGCTGTCTCTGGGAAAATAATGTCAGAATTGAGTTGAATTGTAGGACACCTAGTTTGTGGCTCTGGAGAGTTGCACAAATGAGGGTGGGGGAAATCCCCTCCCCACAATCATAAATAACTAAAGAGTGGTTCTGAAGAAAACAATTAGAAAGTAGCTGCTGAACTCTGTTCTCAGAATTTATATGATTTTAAGCAAAAGGAAACAGATTTGTTCTTCAGCTATTAGGTATTTTTGGCTTATCATATAATCTGAAATAAGAACATACTGTGTACAACTGTATAATACCTAATTTTAATTGAGACAGTTTCTGTCACAATTAACATTGATCACTAATATTTTTAAGTATCAGCATTCTTTATGGAAATCACAAAAATCACAAGGCTCCAGGGAGTCTTAAAAGTTTGCAACTGTTATTTGTTAATTATCAGTTACCAATACCACAGTACTGGAACAGCTAGGTTTATCTCTTTTGGTCCCTTCATCCTTGAATTTCACTTACAATTACTACATAAATAGTAGATAGATCTATGTACACCAAGGGAATTATTTTTTGGTCTCTTAGTTTAGTTAATGAAGAATGGTATACACTTACCATACCATACTCATTCTTGGCTACAGGAGTCGTACTCCTTAAAATTTAGTTAGAATTAACTGTAATTGACTGTTTTCCTCTAGAAGAAGTCAGATATACCAAAAAAAAAAAAAATCAATAAAAAATTAAAATTCTAAGACAACAATCTGATCAGTGATATTTGTCTCATTTTAAAATTTCCTCATTTTATCCTGCTGTTTAAATTATGTATCTTTGTGACATGAATAGCCCTTAACTTTCAGATTCTTGGTACTCAATTATAAAAATCTAAGTCGGCAATTTATTTTAAAGAAAAGTCAAGCAAAATAAGTGTAAAGTCTTTTTCTCTTTTTTAAAAAAAATATAATATGTCTCTCTTCGATATTTTATACTTCAAAAATTCCTTGGCTTTGTGAAGATTTCATCATATACACCACATGAGGAAAGTGGAGTTCAAATTGTTGAGTCTTGTCAAAGTAAAGATACAAGGTTGGTTTGAAATCTAATAGTAGGGCTGCCTCATAGCCTTTTAAAAGCCATTTAATAATAGAAGTGAGATAGTAAGTCTATTTTTTCTCAGAAGATCTCTTTAAAATTCCCACAACTATAAAAAGAGTGCTGATGAAAAAAAAATGTAGACATGCTGATCTCATTTCAAGGAAAAATTTAAGCATAATCCCTGACTTTAAAATGACCCACAAAATGGCTTCGACATGAATCTCAAGACAATAGGGAATTCTAAGGGAAATCTGTTTCAAAATAGTCCAAGCAAGTTGGCATGATGATTAAACACATCTAAAAGGTAATTGCACTTCACTGATGAGGAGATACACCTGAACTCTTGAGACACAGAAATCAGGGAGACCTAAATAGCTCCTCTTGTCTCCTCCTTCCTTCCGTGTAGAGATTAGAATACTAAGGGGCAGAGAGGTTAGCTGACTCATCCATATTAAACAGTAAATCCTGGCCGAGCTTGCATTTGATTATAGCCACAGCTTTATGATATAATATAGTAGGTTCTTTCTTTTTTTTTCTTTCTTTCTTTCCCTTTCCTTCCTCCCTCCCTCCTTCCCTCCCTCCCTCCCTTCCTTCCTTCCTTCCCTTTTCTCTCTCTTTTCTATGTACTATATGCTATTATATATATATATATATATATATATATATATATATATAAAACATACAAACTAACTTAAACATAGTATAATATCACAAGAATCCATACTGTATAATATTCACAACTGTTTTTCTATGAAAGTAAAATATACTGGAGAGGGAAACTGTCTTCTTAATTTCAGGGATTTGTGTTATTGTTGTCATTGCTGCTAAGATCTCTATTGTGGTGGGTATTCTATTTGTTGCATTTAAGTAATGGACAAAGATGAAAAATTAACTTAATGGGTCTGGGGGCACCTGAAGTTAAATGAAGGTTATTTCATTTGTCCGTATGAGACATGACATCATAGTTCTGCTCAGTGACTTGTTTCAAGAGCTGGACATTAGCCTTGTCTTCGGTGAATCTACCTGCTCCTGTTTGCAAGGCTACCTCTCCAAATATAAGAGACATATTAATCAAATATGGATAGATGCAATTTACTAATGGTAAGAATGAAAATAGATGTAGACTACATCTAAATAACTCACCAGTGAAATACCAAGGCTTGGCCAATCTTACTTGCATCATTACCTGGAAAAATGTTGTCTGTAATTCAGCTAAACATTCAAATCAGTAACCAAGGATCTTAAATGCATTTAACTTGATTCATTTAATCTGCTAAATATATGTTATATAAGCAAGTAGAAAATCAGATTGACTACCATCTAACTTTTAACCATTTTATTTTTCAAGTAAAGAAAATCAAAGCTCAGAAAGGTTATCAACTTGGTCAAAATAAAAAATAAAGTAAGGGGTAGAGTCCCCCAAATTCAGTCAAGATTTTAATTTCTATTATAATACATAATTGGTGATATAGTCTATAAACACCTACTTTAACTGAATTTCAATTTAAAATAACATTTAAACTTCTAAAAACTTAAATATTTTAAAAACATATATTTAATATTATACATAGGACATGCATATCATATATATATATATATATATATATATATATATATATATACACATACACACACACACATATGAGTAGCCTTGGGGAAAGAAACCAGCATGTAATAGAATTCAGTACTTTTGAATTAATTCTTGGCTGTTAGACTCTCTAGTCCTTTCCTTTATTTACTCCTTAAGTCTTCAAAGAAAGGAATCAGTCTTTCTGAAAACTATGTCAAAAACCCTCTAGGTGATGAGTTGTACCCTAGTTCTATAACTTCAAAATATTGCTTTTCTCTTTACTGTTTGATATTTGTCATCACAAATAAGAAATTCTTTTATATATCCCATTATGGGTTGAATTGTGACCCCACTCAAGAAAGATATCTTAGAATATGACCTTATTTGGAAATAAGGTTTTTACAGATGCAATCAAGTTGCAATAAGGTCATTAGTGCAGGTCCTAATCCAACATGACCTAATCCAAAATGTCCTTAATGGGGAAATTTTGACACAGAAACAGACACAGAGAAGATGGTGTAAAGGCATAAAGGGGAACGACATGCAAAGACGGAGGATCTATGGGATGCACCAACAAACCAAAGAAAACTAAAGACTGCAGGAATACCGTAAGAAGCTACATATGGAAGGAAGCAAGAAGGAATCCCCTGTCGGTTTCAGAGGACGCACTCCTCTGCCAACACCTTGATTTTAGACTTCTAGCCTCCAGACTGTGAAGCGTTGCATTTCTGTTGTTTATGACTCCCACTTGGTGATACTTTGTTATGGTGGCTCTAGGAAACTGGTACATATCCCACTAAATTAATTAGAAGAAATTTTGTTTGCTTTTCTAAATATCTTTTAGTTGCCAGTTTCTTCCTTTTACATTGGAGAAACAAAAACTAACTGCCTTGTATCATCCCAGTTCACTCTAGTCTATTTTCAGAAATTACCTTAGGAAAAACAGCATAATGTAAATGGTTCTTCTGTTTTCAAGAAATAAGTATAAAGTAAAAGGCCACATAGATAATAATTTCTCTTTGTGTGGTGGATGTATTTTAAGGATTATCACCAGATATTTAAATGCACATTTAAAATATAAATTCCTATCAGTCTGGCTTCAACAAACTATCTGGTTTGATGATAATGCTACCCATCCATGGCTGTAACCTGATTAGTCACAGTACTTGCATGTGATGATTTTTCTACAATGCCTCTCTGAATCATCTTTTCTCTAAATCTGGCTACTTCTTTAGTTCAAGATTTCAATGTCTCTTGATAGGCTCTTAAGTGATTACTTTCCTCCAGTTTTAATAGTCCTGATAAAACTGACAGATCCGTTTTGTTCCAGTGATGGCAAATGCCACATCTATCATAAAAACTATTATTGTTCGTTCTATGTGTTTTACATGGTGTAGTTCACTTAATCAGGAAGGAAAAGACAGTGCTTAGAAAGATTAAATCGCAGGCTTAAGGTCATATATAAAGTAGTAAAGCTGAAATTCTGTTCCACTCCAAAATATATAAACTTTTTTACTGTATCATAAAAGTCTCTTCATATAGGACATTAGGGAAAAAAAAGTTATGCTGGTTGTCAGATAGCTTTTGAATGTTGCAGCTTCTTTATGACCTTGGTTTTGATGATTTTTTAAAACCATTAGATATTGTTATGTTCAAACTATTAACAGACAGTATTCAGGGAAGAATTCCTGAAAGCCTCAGGCCAATCCATCTCATTTTTAATTCAGTTGACATAATTTTTGGTGAACAGGATGCAAGTTAAAATTTCAGATAGTTGATAAGGGTTATCAAAGATAATACAATTATATATCAGAATGATTTTAACTACACTTGAACTTATACGTTAGCTAGTTGTGTATATACAATCAGTATGCACCAACTTGAAAAATTTAATTTTTCTGATTATAAAACTTCAGGTAATTTTAAAACAGACAGAAATTTTATTTTAATTTTTTAAAACCTCTGACCTCTAACCTGTAGCCTCATTGTGACAATGGCTACAAAACTGGGTGTTAGAATGCTTCTTTAGATGTATCTGTGTATGTTTGTATGTGCATGTTTGTATGTATATGTTGATAGACTCAGCATAAAGGATTTGATGACCTAAAGTAACTTTTAGCTTCCTAGGAAAATGAGTACCCATAGGATGACCATAGCATTTACGATTCAGAGAGACCTTTGAGATGGAAAGGATGTGGAGGGCATCATTAACAAAGATGCTGGACAAAGAGGCATAGTATGGGACTTCTGCTGATAAATAGGGGCAGGTGGTCACCCTAAATATGCACAAAATTGATATAGCAATAACTTAAAGAAAAGAGAGATGAGAAGGGTATTTAAAATATATTTTACTGAGAAATGGCAAGGAATTACTTGAGTGGCAATGAATTCAACCCCGTATCATTCACTCTAGAACTATTCAGGTATGTTATGAAAATCTATGTGTATTTTCTTGAAAAATG
Source organism: Lipotes vexillifer (assembly GCF_000442215.2). Lineage (NCBI taxonomy): Eukaryota > Metazoa > Chordata > Mammalia > Artiodactyla > Lipotidae > Lipotes > Lipotes vexillifer. The sequence continues at coordinate 1,861,679 of NW_006790911.1, read as the reverse complement.
TCTCTCACAACCAAGTACATCAGAATACTGTAGCACCTTCTATCTGATAAACCTGCTCCTCATAGGGAAGTGGGTGATTCTGGTGATAGCCACCACTAAGTCAGAGAAACAGCACATGAGTCCATCTTTGGACTTTGGTTTCTCAGGATAGGCACAAAATGAACGAGTCTTGTTTTTCTTTTTCTCTAATTGAAACAGTAGTACAATGGGGGGCTATTGGGCATCGCTGATAATACTTAATAAAGTTAATACTCATTTTGCATAGTCACCTGTAACTCAATTCAGGTGGCATATTTACAAAACATTGCCCAGAAACACAGCAACGAAAAAGTAATGGTTTCTTTTGTAGTGTCTAGGGTCATTATCAGCTTCAATTGTTTCATCTTCACCTTTATATAACTGCTAAAATTTCTAATTCTGCCAATAGTCAAGCCTTTTAAAGAAGTACACACTAACATAATTTGCCCATTTGAAAAAGAATACTATATACTACCTTTCAAGTGAGGGCTGTGTACGTGCATTCTTTGCAGATGTAGATTTATTGGAACAAATTCTAATGTTTTCTCTCCTTTGCTGCTGCTTGATTTGAAAGAGGACCCTAGGTGGAAAGAAAGAAAATTAAACATCATTAGTAAATAAATGTGTGTGTGTGTGTGTGTGTATGTGTGTTGAAAAGTACATTTGACATAGAAAAATGTTATAAGAATTTCAAAAAGAAAAACATATACTGTATGAGTTGATTTTCTTCTCAGAAATTTAATTTTAAAAAATTCTCAGTTATCCCTATAATGATACCATGAGGTAAAATAGTGCAATTTTTTCTTCTTTGTTTTTCATGCCAAGATGGTAGAGTTGGAAATAAAAGTTTTCTGCTTTTTGTTTCTTATTAAATCTTGACTTTTCTATGTCCATAACAACAGTATTTATTATTGTTTTCACGTAACATACATGAAATTCATTTCAGTTTCAATATGTAAAGTCATTGATTTCATACCTGTTTCCTTGCTGAGTTCTGTCAGAATGTCTTGGTACATATTCACCATTTGATCACAGTGAGTAAGGACATTTTTTCGTAGATTGTCCCAGTGTGGAGAAAGCTCACCAAGTTCTTTTAGCTCCTGGTTTCTGTTAAGAATGAAAAAGAAGAGAAAATATTTATTTTGATCTTAAACCCACAGACACAAAATGCTTAATCAGGGTTGCCAAACTAACTGATTCACCATCCCTTTCAGGAAAGCTCTGTGCTTATTTGGAAAAAAAATCATTTTAACACAAAGGAAGAAGTGACTAGGTTAGGCCACACAAACATTAAAAGTCCTGTATGTCAAAGAGCAAAAAAAAGTTTAAATTTATTGATAAAAATTTCACAAAGATGGCAAAGACTTATTATCCTTAATATAAATAGAGGCCATTCAGTTAAAACAAAACAAAACACCAAACCTCAATAGAGAGATAGCTAAGTTCTAGGCTTTGACTATCCCACATGAAATAATTTGGAAAGGGTTATCTGACTGTGAGGGAAACACAAGCTAATCACGTAATATAGTTTATATATAATATAGCTGTAATCTTTCTAAAGCCCATAAATAGTATGATCAGGTATGATTTTATTGGTCTCAATTTCTCCTAAGGACAATTTAAGTAAATACTGTATGCCTATATTTTGTCCCCTCTTTATCAAAAGAAGAGCTAATCAAGATCTAGGTTTTAATTATTAACTTTAATTCTCTACCCTTTAGCCATGTTAATTTAAGTCATCAGAATGCCTTTCTAAATTATAATGATAAATGGTTTAATATGCTTCTTGGTTAGATTTTTCATTCATTTCTATAACCTTTTACCAACAACATTTTCATGAGGCAGTTTAACCAGCAGTAATGAAACTTCTTTGCTATTTTGGCTGTGAAACATGCTAAATACCAAGCTAATAAATTCAGAAGATGCAGAATCTTTAACATCCTGTTAAACTCAGGAATCATGGATCGTGTGCAAAAATGTGACTTGCTTCCAAATGCTCGTAGCTGCCTTTGGTTGGTTTCAACGGGAATGCAATATAGTATTGCTGCATCTTCCATCTGAGGTCTTCACAATTTCTGTGAACATTAATCTCATTCTCAACTTTTCCATAGATGAACTTTCATCAGACAACATTCATGCAAGTAATTAATCAATGGACAATGGGAGTAAAGGAAATTCATGACCAAAGGGGGGGTAGGAGAGAAGGTTGAAGAGTCGGGAAGTCAACTTCTCTGTGTGGACTCAGATGGTAGGGTATTCAAATTCAGGACAAAACAACAACAACCAAAACAAACAGATAATTCCAAAAGCTGGAGATATCAAGTCTAGGAGAATCTGGGCAATTAGGTCAAATCTGAGGTGAGAGCAAATGTGATATGTCAACTTAATATGTAAGATTTTGGGATTTACCTTCAATATATGGTTATAATAGAAATCTTAACTAGGTATTACTGTTTAACACTAATAAACACACCATGGGTTTACAATTTATGTTGTCTCTGAATTCCTATCAGAAATAATAATTATAAGGGAGGTGGCGATGGAGGGGACGGTAAGAGTGAAGCCTCTGACTACAGTGTGGAATATTGGGGTGGAGTACACCTCCCTGCCCAAGAGGAGTCCGACAAAGTGTGATCAGAAAATCTTAGCGTTCTGTAGGGAGTGACTTGAAGGAAGCCGGGAGGAATCTATAAACTGGGGTTTAAAATTCATTACACTCCTCCAATATGTCAAAACTTACATACAGGAATAACTAGACGAAACCTGGCGTTCACTGCTGTTTTGTTCTAAGAGAGGACATTAAACAGATACACATTCTGAAAGGGACAAACAAACAACATAAGGTTTCTCTGCATTAACAAAGTTCAGGGACTTCCCTGGTGGTTCAGTGGTTAAGGCTTTGCCTTCCAATGCAGGGGGTGCGGGTTCGATCCCTAGTCAGGGAGCTATGATTCCACATGCCTTGCGGCCAAAACACCAAAGCATAAAACAGAAGGAATATTGTAACAAATTCAATAAAGACTTTAAAAATGGTCCACATCAAAAAAAAAATCTTTTTAAAAAAAAGTTCAAATATAGAAGAACAATAGTATAAAGGTATAATAAACTAGAGTAATGAAAAAGGTGTAAAACAAAATAGGGCAGAGTAAGAAAGTAAGTTTTTAGAAAATGAAAGAAATTAATTACATTAATACATGAAAATAGAGAAGATAGTTGGCTGCATCAAAATCAGTAAACTTTTCAATCAGGAAGGCTAAGGCTGTTTGTATTATATTTTGATTTGTCACTCAGTAAACAAAAACTTTAGCATCTAAGAGCCTTGTTTTATATCTCCATCCAGGTTCTCTGGAAGGCAGAGTCTGAGATCAAGCAATCCCAGGTCAGTCAGAGGGAGGTAAGAAGGGAAGTGCTGGAGGGAAAAAGCGAAAACAGGCATAACGCCGTTCGTTATCAAGCTGGGCAGAACTTCACAAGAAAACACAGCTGGTTAGGTGGCCATGTGGAATGACTCCAGAGAAGTCATATGGAATCTCTGCACCTTGGAACAGATTGTTAGATGGAGGAAAATGCATTTATATGCCAGTTCCTTACCATCCACTCTATTTCACTGGTAAAGATTCATCCGATGGGACTTTAGCTCCTCTGTACTTCTAGTTATGCAATCTGTCTCCTCGAGGCAGCCACTGCGGGGGCAATATTCCAGTGGAGACAGAACTTTCCTGGGTCTGGTAAGACATAGGTGCCAAATCCACTCTGGATATTCCCATGGCAGATGCCACTGGGTGCATGATAATGGCTGGTCTTCACCTTGAGGGAGACTGCTAAGTTGGTGGCATCAGGAGATAAGGTAACAATGGTGGCACCAGTTGGGGTTCTCCATTGAGCAAGTGGTCAAAACTTGAAGACACATTCCAGTTAAGCCAGCACAGAAAAGCACATAAACTGAGCCCAGGAGGGGCTCTCCATTGAGCAGGTGGTCAAAACCTGAGGACGTGTTGGGGGTGAGCGGGCATAGGAAAGCACAGAAACGGGGCCCAGGACAGGCAACTTCTTGCACAATTCCGATCCATTTATGAAATCCAGATAGCATATAAGACAACATTCTTCATCTTCTGCAAGAGGGAAGTTCAAGTACAATCCTTCAAAATGACGGCCAGTTGCAACTTCCCAAAGATTTAAAGAGAAGCAGCGAACCCAGCACAATAGTCAATACTCCAGCTGATTTTGGGGGCCTTAACTGGTGATATTCATCATTCTACCACTCATTTCAAATTTGTCTCATACTCCACTGGCATTTCTGGAGTGCTGCCTTGTGAGGTCACCTAGACCTTAATCTGAAGACATTAGGCTCTTAGTTTCCTTGCTGTTATGGAATTTTAGTTGTGGCAATTTCCCATGCACTTCTGGCCATGGAACACCTCTGAGTTCTAGATAAATTTCTCTTTGCTCAGCAGCCCTATTTCCCCATGGTGATGAGCACAGTATCTCTTACTATCTTTGCTGGTCCATTTAGTTAGGAATGTATGGTAGTCAGATCACACATGAAATCAACCACAACTTCCAGTTAAGTGGGACTCTTAATGGGTCCCCTGACAGAACGCCTGTCCCCATACTCCAAGAACCAGGATTCTAACTGGCAAAGTCTAAGGCTGGAGGGAAAGAAAGCACAGATCCCCAAAAGTGGGGCACTGTGATTGATTATAAGGGCTAACCCTTTCTTCTAGAGGTGGTTGTTTTAGCTATAGTGGGCACAACATCCTATACCAGCTGTTGGTTTAGCATATAAACTTCATCCTGGAGGATAGTACCCCAACCCTAAGTTTTTTCACCCAAGCTGGTACCTTAGCTGAGTCTTTCATGGTTAATATTATTCCACTGTTCTATCAGGTCTGTGGCTTTTGGGTGGAGGGGCATGCAGTGATTACAAACTCATGTCGCACCTCGTTTTACATAGCACTTGTCCTTTGGTTGGAGCAATGTTATGTGGGACACCAGATCATTCTGTAAGCCATCAGATGGGGGTGCCAGCAGTGGCAATGTGAGCAGAAAAGGGAAACACATATTCAGACTATGTTTCATGTCCCAGGATAAACTGCTGCCCTTTCCAAGGTCAAAGGGATGCAATGTAATTGACCTGCCACCAAATAGCTGCTGGGTCTCCCCCAAGGAATGGTACCATATTTGCGTCCATTGCCAGTCTATTTCTGGCATTTAACATTTAGCAGTGACAGTAGCTATATCAGCCTTGGAGAGGGAGGCCACGCCTCTAGGTCCATGTATAACCCCTGTGTCTGCCACCAAGGCCATTTTCTTCATGGGTCTATTTCACAAACTCTGGAGTGTCCAAGAAAGGAGTCTGGCTAATCCATGGGCAGGTGATAATGTTCTCTGGTCATAAAGAGTACTTGCTTTCTGATGGGCATGGCTCAGGCATACTTGTGCTCACTCCCGTAAGCCCATCTACATATCCTTGCCCATACTCCTTGAATCCAATCTTCTAGACTTATTTCTTCCAGGCCCGTGAAGCCATTCACTTTGCTAAACTTGATATATATCCACACCTCAGGCCATCTCTCCCTCTAAATGATTAACAATCATACTGTTTCTCAGATCTCCCCACTGGATGGATAGTCTTCATTATTGACCTTAAGGCCCACCTAACACATCAGGCTGACCCATCTTTTTAAGAGTTTGAGTGTTTTCTTCCTCCATGAGTTAATCAGAATGCGAGAGAAGCATCATAAGATAGAGGTACTAACATGAGATCAGTGACATGAGACTCTGGGACAGCTCTTTACAATACATGCTCATACCTCCCGGATCTGCTTAAGCCCAGTTCCGAATGTATCACTCCCACCACACAATACATTACTCCCACATCATACAATGGGATCACAGTAGTACCCAGTTCACAATGGGCAGCTCTAGGCCCAGAGTCATTCTGTGTCCCATCATCAGGGGTTTAGTCTCTAACTAGGGCCCAGTATCACACTGGGATGATGCAGGAGCCACCAGTACATTTCAGAACCCTAAAGGTCTGCACTGAAACAATCCTACCTGAATTTGCTGAAGCCTCCACAGGGCAGCATTATTTCTCACCATGGATACGTTCAGGCCCATTGTTCAATCTCATGTACCCAAGGGCTGGCAACACAGTTAGGAACTTTGGAAATGTTCCTCTTCCTTGGGCTCTATTTGACACACTCTGCTTCTCCATTAATGATTTTATATATATACACATATATATACACTATATTTTTGATAAATATGATATATATGACTTTCATATATATTTATGACATATATATGACTTTTATATACATAAAGTCTGAATGGTATATGCATCAGAAATACAGTTCAAATCACAGCAGTTATTTATGTACACAGACAAAGAAGGTCCTTTCTGTGTATGTATATGTATGTGCTATATTCCTGATTTCCCCCATTATTTGTCATTGAACCAACATATGTTAGAGGTGGAGCAACCATATGTGCCAGTTTATACCTGTTACTCCATTGTAATGATCAGCACGTCTTTCATTTGCAAAATATCCCTTTAAATGACCCAAGTTTTAGGATATCAGAATTAACATACCCTTTCTGATATAGTAAAAGAAAACAACAACTACAAACTCACAGAATGCCATGGCTGGAAGGAAATTTAGGAAACAATTTGAAACGTCTTGCTTCACAGATGGAGGCATCTAAATAAAACTGCTTGTTAATCTCAGAGTCACTAGAAAACCATAAGCCTTTTAGACTATAATTCTATACCAACTCTTTCCTCTCCCCATAAGATTCTCCACTGTAAGAACAAAGAAATAAAAAACAAATTAACAAAATTACAAACAATAAACACAGTGCCTTGTTTATGAAGGTACTCAGTGAACATATACGGAGTGAAGGGGTGTAGAACCTGGAGCTACTGACTTCTAGAATCACATTTATAAACTTTCATGTACTTTTAACATTAAACCTGAACAAAGGGTAAGTTGTAAGTTGAGATTTTTTACTTCTGTATCTTTCAGTTCAAATGGCATGGCTACTAGGTATGCACTAATAATCTCTAAAATATGTTCAAGTGCATAGTGGTGTCTAGTATTCTGAGACTCATAGATAATGGCCCCTGTGGTCCAGTCTGCATGTTGCCACTTTTATCTAAACAGAAATCTGGCATCAACGTTATAATTAAACAGTTACACATCTTTACTAAACCTTTGGTGTGAATGGAAAAAGTGATGAGCTGTGTAAATGCATTTTTAATCCATAGAAAAATATTTTTTAAAACACTCCGCTATCTATTAACATTATCATTTTACTCACAGTAACAACACCTTCTGCTTTCAAAAGCTGTCTCCTTCCATTGCTACCTTACAACAATGACAATGAATATTTCTTTCTGGAAAATCCACTGCCCTGCTAAACACACACAATCTCTTACGAATTCCCTACCTTACTCTCACTAAAGTTCTATTTTTAAAACAAATTTTCTAGCTTGTCTCTAACTCTTTCCAGTTCTCCAAGACTCCAATAGGTAGGCACAGGAAGTTGAAAAGAAAGACTGAATATTCAAATACTAATAAGCTTGGGCCGCTTACACATTAAAGTTCTTTTGGCACTTACTGCCATCCATCCACTTTCACTTTGCTACCTACAAAAATAAAAGGCAAATCATATAAAACAAGTCTCCAAAGGAGACAGGTGATTGCTAAGGCCTACTTGAGAAATACCTAATGCTCTATGGTTCTTGACATTTCAACTGTAAAGACTGACATTCTTGATACTTGATGAAATATTCATACAGATCTCTGGAAATAACCTGATGGTGTACTTTTTGCCTATATGGTTTGTTTCATCTTACCTTGTTTAAATATTTCAAAAATACATGCTTTTTCTCTTTAGGAAAATTGCAAGTTCCTGGAGGTTATTATGACCCTCTGAACCTTCCATAATGTGAAACACACTACTAAGTATAACATGTTTGAAACACAGACTATTAAATAACATGAAGAGAAAATGAGACCAAAAAAAAAAAAAAAAACCCCATATGACTCTTGAAGAGTAAAAAGAAATAACTGAACACAAAATGAGTCACAGAGAAACTGAAAAGGAAATAGCCAAAGCTGCTTTACAGCTTTCACATATAATGCATGAAACACTGGAAAGATTATTAAATAGGTAAATGTTTTTTAAACTTCATTACTTACACCCCTGGGGCTGTCATGGCTAGAAGGACAGGGAGGGTGCTGGGCAACAGGGAAACCAAGTAAGCAAACTGGCATTCGGCCCTTTTCCTTACTCCAGCCATCCACCTGCTCTAACTGAATCTCCCTAATTAATGCTGGAATTCTCTGTACAGAGCTGTAAACAGTTTCTACTGCTGAAAAATAAAGCTAGGTTTAAGACTACCAAAATAGAACCTAGTTCAAAGAGGAAAAAGTTTAGCATCTACTTAAAGCCTCTATTTAAAAGTAGTTTCAAGGTCTGATGATGATGTATTCAAGGGGGGGAATTCCAACATGGGGAAAACTTTGCTCTGAGTCTGTGAGTTACAGAGACTTGTCTTGTTTATCGTCTTGTCCTACCACAGTCCTTTGTCCATAGAAAGTGTTCCATGTAGGCCTGTTAACTGAATGAAAGATTTGCTTGAAGACTGTAATTCTTAGATTTTCCTGAAATTCGAGATAAAGTCAAAATATAAGCTAACCCCAAAGTAGAATGCTGAGCTCTGCCCCAGTTAAAATGGATACATGCAATACATAAATGAATCACTGTTGAGTCTTCTAACCTTATATGGTTGAGATCTGTAACCCTAGTTTGGTTATGTCTTCCTCAAGGATAGAGAAAGATTTGAAATGTATCTTCATATGGCATCTCTTACTGTGATGGTTAATTTTACGTGTCAACTTAGCTAGACCACAGGGTGTCAGATATTTGGTCCAATGTGATTGCCGGTGTTTCTATAAGGTTGTTTTGGATGAGATTAACATTTAAATCTATAGACTGAGTAAAGCAGATTGTCCTCCCTACTTCGGGTGGGCTTCATCCAACCAGTTGAAGGCTTGAATACAGCATAAAGGCTGACCATCCCCTGACCAAAAGAGAACTCCTCCTGCCAGGCTGACTTTGAGCTGGGACACTGGCTTTTCCTGGGTCTCAAGCCTGCTGGCCTTTGGACTACAACTACAACATAGTCTTCCCTAGGTCTCCAGCTTGCTGACTCACCCTGAAGATCTGAGGATGAGTGTACACACACACACACACACACACACACACACACACACACACTACTAGTTCTGTTTCTCTAGAGAATCCTGAGTAATACACTAACTATGTAGAGATTCCATCAGAAAGCTTTCTTTCTGCTTGGTGTAAAAGAAGTTGGGGGTGGTGGTGAGATGGAAACATCTAGAATATAGTTTAGGCTCTTTCATGAACTTTTATCTCTCCCACTACATTTTACAAATACTCTTGACTTCTTCAAAAGAAAAATAACCATAGAAATGCTCAGCTTGTCTAAGGGACATACAGAAGAAATCTCTAGTCCTGAGGTCAAAGCGCCACATGTGAACACCTATCTTATTAGAAGTGTAAACCCAGAATAATCAACTTAAAAAAATCTGGTTATGTGAATTCAAAAATTCCTGAAATTATGAAAAGTAATTATTGTAAGAAAGAGTGCCCAAGAGTAACAGTTAATTCATTTACAAGAAGGTGGTAAGACCAAAATAGCCTGATAAAAATTTATCTACCAAAGGATACAGAGCAGTAAGAAAGACATTAAAATGTTATTTGAAATTGTTATTATCTAAGCAAATAGAAATATTTTCCTACAATGAGCTGTGCAATACCATTTTGTAGAATAAAAATGGCTACACAATTTAAATAGAGCCTTTTGGTAGTTATCACACTCTAAAACTACATGTGGGTGTACATGGGTGGCAAGTTTAAGAGGCAAATGGCTTTCGTTCATTAAGCAAAATTAGACCTTAAAACAAACCTGAAAGAAGCCATAAAAATTTACCCATTAGGAAAAAAAAATTAAACATGAAATAGTCAATGAAGTGTAGACTCCATAAATGACTGGTGGGTGGCTTCATTTCATAAAGTGGCCGGGTGACACCATAAAACTGAACAAAGTTCAGCTACATGTCAAGTTTCACAGTATTTTCAACCCGCAATTCAAACTGTCTGTGCTTTAACCCGTAGAGGGATAAAAACTGCATCCATAAATCACAGGCTTTTTTAAAACGCATCTTTGTAAATGACAACGTGGGTAATGTTGCAATCCACGAGCCACTATTTCACTGGAAAAAGTGACTGGATATTCTGAGTGGTCATTCACTCTGATTTTCATGTGACGTTAAAATAAGCGGCTGTTGTACTATACACTCAAGGTTTCAAGTTTATAAGCAAAGACTAAGCATTGGAACACGGTAACTACAGGAATTAGTTGTAATCACAGAATCTGTTTGTATCTGATAAACAGCCAGATTCTATAATTTAATTTTAGGTAGCTGCGTTAGAAAAAAATGAGGAATGATAAATATGTCTTATTCCATCCTGAGAGTCCATTTGCTGCTCCTGATAAAGGTGATTTGGTGTTTATTTACTTCCACATAACATCTTCTTTACCCTTCAAAGTTTGTCAAACATGGTCATTTATTGTTTTAATATGTTAAAGCTCAGTGTTTCATTTATGCTTAAAATGGTGGTGTGTTCACATGAAGTTTCTCCTACATCCACATATACTAATAGATGTCTTTTTATTTGGGGTAGCCATGAAAATTACTCACTGTACCTGAAAGGCTACTAAAGCAAGAACATATGCTCACACTGTTACCATTTTTCATTATTCATGCCCATACTTTTAGAAGTTGCAAACATTTGTGAGTATCACCCCTTTGAATTCTCACTCCTGCATCTGGAGTGCAGCTGTCACCCAGTTCAGTTTCATAGGTAGACAGAATTCAAGAAGCTCTCAAAGTGCTGGAAGTAGAGCTCTTTGGGGAACACCGTAAGGCTTTCCAGGTAATCAAGGTTACTTTTGTATAGAATGTGTCTCTTTTCTTATTCTTAAAACACTCCTCAGATATAATTGTCCCAGAGCCCGACTAAACAAAATAAAAAATTCAGTCTCACTAGGCACATTTCAAGTGCTCGATAGCTACATGGCTATCAGAGTAGGCAGTGCAGTATAGAACATTTCCATCGTCGTGGAAAGTTCTAGTGAACAACATTGTTCTGGACAAATGGGAAGAAGATAAGTGAGAAGAAAAGTGACTTATTTGATGCCATATTGTTAGGAAGAGGCAGGATCAAGACATGTACTGAGGTCTTGTGAATGCAAATCTTGTTCTCTTTTTTATTTCAATTTCTGGTGAGTATGATTTCTCTTCAGCAAGTATCCTTCAATAAGAGGACAAGATTGGAATCTCTCATCTGAGGGCCTCATCTGTATGTAAATTCCACCCAGGTCATCAAAGAGCTGGTGCAAATATTTTGCTCAAGTGTGCACTTACCAGACAGCCTTGGCTACCATAATTGCTGGAATCTCAAACAACAAAACAAAGTTCTTATGTATTTTCTATTCCTTTAACAAATATTTAGCAGTGCTGATTATCCTTATTCATGCCAGGCACTATAATAAGAACTTCATAAATATTCACTCATTCTATATGCGTAACAGCCCAAGGCAGTAGGTATTATTATTATCATCCTTATTTTTTAAATGAGGAAACTGAGACTCAGGGAAGATAAGTAATTTACCCAAAGTTATCCAGATAGTGAGTAGCAGAGTTGGGATGAAGCCCAGGAGGTTTGTCTAGGGTGCCCATGCTTTAAACTACTATGCTAGATAGACTCTCCATTAGAAATACAGCACAATCTCACTCTCACTAGAAATCACATCAAGAACATATATCTTGATACTATCAGCTTGAGGAAAAAACAAAAGAAAACCCTTCTGTTTTTGCAGACAAGGGTAAAGCTTGATGTCAGCCTTCTTGTTCTTTACATTAAATTCCAATGAGCAGGAAGAAAGGGGGATTTTATGTTACTAGAACTCTTTAAAATTAGAGATGCTACTGCTGGTTATCCTAGATCAGGGCTGTCCAATAGAACTCTCTGTGTGATGGTGATGCTCCAAAGCTGTGCTACTTAATTACAATGGTTACTAGCCATATGTGACTACTGCATACTTAAAATGTGACTAAGGTGATGGAGAAACTAAAATTTAAATTTCATTTCATTTTAACAAATTTTAACTTAAGTTTCAATAGCCACATGGAGCATGCAGCATCTGTACTTAATAGCAAAGACCTCAATAGTTAAATTAAGAGCCAAAGAGGGCTCCTTGCTTTCTTCTAAAGCTTGTGCTTGCCCACTATGTCCTACATCAAAGAATTATAACTTATCTATTCAGTCATGCAGGTCAGAATGCTTAAGTTATTCTGCACGCCTTACCTCCAGAGATAATCCATCACCAAACTCTGCTCGTCAAAAAAAATCCCAAATGTTTGTACATTTCACCATTTTCCCCCAGCCACCATGGTCTAAGTCACCACCATTGTTCGCCCAGACAAACACAACATCCCCTAAATTGTTTTATCCCTCCACACTTGCTTCCCTTTTTCTAAGTGTAATCATGTCATTCTCTTCACGCAATTTCCGTTGTTCTTGGGAAAAGACTACATTCCTTAGTGCTTATTATATGCCAGGTATTATGCTAGATTCCAGGAATAGTACAATAAGAAAATTGACAAGTTCCTCCTTTTCTGTGGCCCAGAAGGCCCTAACTAATCTGAAGTCTGAAGCCTGACTATCATTCCAAAATCACTGTCTCAGCTCTAAATACACCAGCTTTGTGAGAGAAGTCCATTTTTCTGCCCTCTGGGAATTTGTAGTACCGTATAATAAACGTATCTATGAGGTATGCTAGGTTAGTAAACTAAAGGAGATTACAAATAAATTATAGGCTCGGTTTTCTGACTGAAACACTATCAACATTCAGCTAAGATGAAAAATAACAACAATAATAGTTTTGATATAATGGGTGTCTACTGTGTATATGATTCTTTACATAAGCGATGAGTGGTTTCCACACATTAAAGGCCTATGTACATATGCACCAGGCATTTTTCAATAGCCCTTTTTTTTTTTTTTTTTTTTTTTTTCACTGTACGGGGGCCTCTCACTGTTGTGGCCTCTCCCGTTGCGGAGCACAGGCTCCGGACGCGCAGGCTCAGCGGCCATGGCTCATGGGCCCAGCCGCTCCGCGGCATGTGGGATACTCCCGGAACGGGGCACGAACCCGTGTCCCCTGCATCGGCAGGCGGACTCTCAACCACTGCGCCACCAGGGAAGCCCTCAATAGCTCATTTTAAACCTCACAATAACCTTGTGCATTTATTATTTAATCCCTTCTTTACAGTTGAGGAAACTGAATTATGACAGTTAGTTAAATTGTGCCACGCCACATAGCTATTAAGTAGACTTGGGAAAGCCAGGTTTCAAACCCAGAGCTGCACTTCATACACACACACCCCAAATCCCATAGCCATAAGTGCTAGAGTCTCATGATTGTTCACTTAATTTCTACAGTAGCCCTGTAGGACAAATGGTAATATTATTATCTAAAAAGTGAAAAAAAAAATTGAAAATTGAGAAATTGTGTAATTTTCTAAAAACTATAAGTACATATCAAATGGCAGATAAAGAGGTTTTGGACTCGGGTTGATAATTATTCCAATTCCATGTTTTTATCATCACAACGTACACTCTCTCCTACTCAATCCATGTGAAATAAAGAATCCTGGCACAATGGACAAATATGCTTCTGAATGAGCTTTGCCTTATTTGTTCCTGTGGGGCTACTGTAATAACCAAACAGCAAAATAAAACACATATTTCTATCGCCAGCTTGGTGAAACTAAGCGCTCTACAGGACATCTCATTAAATGATACCAAGAATCTATAATGATGAACTTAATGGCACACAGCATCTGCCCTCAATACTAGGAGTTGGTAGGGCCAACGTGCTCTTTCCATGATAAATAATATACCGCATGGTATTCCAACTGTGCATCAACGTTGCAAGAAGAAAACTGAACAGAAGAAATAACACTCATCAGGTATGAGTCAACAGTGGAGTCCCAATGGGATTATTTTTTTATGCATCACTTTTGGATTTTTAGGACTTAAGATTTTCCTCAGAGAAAGCAAACAAGAGAGACAGAAAGAAACACAAAGAGAAACAAAGCAAAAGAGATAGAACACTATAAAAAACATCTATGAAATTCATCAGTTTGAGGTTTTATTCAGTATCTATGAGACCTAAACAGAATAGCTGACTCATTACTTTTCCCACTAATCAATGTTTCTTTAAGGTCAGTAAAGATTTTCAGTGTGATTTTATCTAAGTATGCAAATGTCAGTAGACGTCTCAAAAGTCATGTGCTTCAGCCAGGCCAAAATAAACATGGGGTAAGATGAGGCTGGAGATGTAGGTAGACAGGAGCCCTTGTTTGCCTTGTAGGCCTTGTGAAGGGGAAACCTCGTCTGGTGATAAATTTTGAAAAGAAGACCTAACGACGTTCAATGGACAGGTTGGCTCACTATGTGGTAAAATTCTAGTGTACAACTTTTTGTACAATGAGGATATTTTTGAAATAGAATTTATATGAATATATTCTAGTTCATAATTCCTAGTATATACTTTTAACATTTTTTAAATGGCACTCCTGTAGCATTATTGGTTTGAAATAATATGAACCTTTTTGAATGTAATAGTCACAAAATGCTTTAAGATAAGGTGCAAAGGTCATTTCTTTCAAAGTAGGTATATTGCTTAGAAAACTCATTTAATAGTGTGATAATATTTAAGTTAGCATGTAGAACATGTCTCTGAAATGTAACTCTGTGCAGCAACTAGGCTTTCAACCTGGGATTTCAAAGTATCTTACTATTTTTTTGCATATATAAGAATATACTGCATTCAAGAAATAGTTTTAAGACTAGACAGATAGACAAACAGATAGATACACATCATAGGTCTGTAATATAGCTCTAAAAATGAAGAATATAGAATATTTGAAATATATAGTATTGAACAAAACAGTGTCTTCATTGACATAAAATATTTTATCATCATGAATTTAGTATATGTACGATATTTACAAACACTAATATCTAAGAGAAAGCATTCACATTCTCTAAAAGAAGTGCTAGCAAGATTTTTATTTAAACTTTCTATGTCTCAAGTTCTATTACATTTTCCCTACTAAAGGGTTTGGTTCAGATGTTTATATTTTATTTACAAGATTGTTCCTCTGCCTGGTACACACAAATATTTATGTCTTATATAAAACCTAAGGACATCTTAAAGTTAATTGTTATAAATTATTCTTATCCTTTCTTTTAGACTCCCAAAATTATATTCAAGGAAGTTTCTCTCCTTCCTCACCCCTGGGACCAATGAAGAAAAATATATAGAGAGAAGAAATGAAGCAGGAGAAAAAGAGAAAAATACATGATATAAATCAAACTAATTTTTTCCTGGGGAGTTTTATGGACCATGAGGTTCATTGTCACTGAAATACCTCATTTCTTTAAAACTCTTGTACCATAATAAGTTTTCAAACATCATATTATAATGTAGAAAAGTATATGTTTTGATAAAACCAAACACCCTATGGCCACCCAAGCCTCCCATCTAAACATATATGTGTGCACACCATCATTTAATATGGTATGTGTAGCTGCCATGGAGCTTCAACGCCACAAGTTCCATCATTTCTTCTATTAACTGACATATTTCAATGTTGACTAAGCAAAGCAAACTTTTTTTTTCTTAACATCTTTATTGGAGTATAATTGCTTTACAATGGTGTGTTAGTTTCTGCTTTATAACAAAATGAATCAGCTATACATATACATATATCCCCATATCACTACCCTCTTGCATCTCCCTCCCTCCCACCCTCCCTGTCCCACCCCTCTAGGTGGTCACAAAGCACCGAGCTGATCTCCCTGTGCTATGCGGCTGCTTCCCACTAGCTATCTACCTTACGTTTGGTAGTGTATATATGTCCATGCCACTCTCTCCCTTCATCCCAGCTGCCCTTCCCCCTCCCCATATCCTCAAGTCCATTCTCTAGTAGGTCTGTGTCTTTATTCCCATCTTGCCCCTAGGTTCTTCATGACCATTTTTATTTATTTATTTATTTATTTTTTTTAGATTCCATATATATGTGTTAGCATACGGTATTTGTTTTTCTCTTTCTGACTTACTTCACTCTGTATGACAGACCTAGGTCCATCCACCTCACTACAAATAACTCAATTTCGTTTCTTTTTACTGATGAGTAATATTCCATTGTATATATGTGCCACATCTTCTTTATCCATTCATCTGTTGATGGACACTTAGATTGCTTCCATGTCCTGGCTATTGTAAATAGAGCTGCAATGAACACTGTGGTACATGACTCTTTTTGAATTATGGTTTTCTCAGGGTATATGCCCAGTAGTGGGATTGCTGGGTCATATGGTAGTTCTATTTTTAGTTTTTTAAGGAACCTCCCTACTGTTCTCCACAGTGGCTGTATCAATTTACATTCCTACCAACAGTGCAAGAGGGTTCCCTTTTCTCCACACCTTCTCCAGCATCTATTGTTTGTAGATTTTTTGATCATGGCCATTCTGACCAGTGTGAGGTGATACCTCAGAATGGGAGAAAATATTTGCAAATGAAGCAACTGACAAAGCATTAATCTCCAAAATTTACAAGCAGCTCATGCAGCTAAATATCAAAAAAACAAACAACCCAATCCAAAAATGGGCAGAAGACCTAAATAGACATTTCTCCAAAGAAGATATACAGATTGACGACAAACACATGAAAGAATGTTCAACATCATTAATCATTAGAGAAATGCAAATCAAAACTACAAAGCAAACTTTTGAAGTAATACAAAATCTGAAGAAAATACTCAATGTAAACAAAATACGTGGCAACACTAAAACAAGCTATAAAAATTTTATAAGTGGTAGTTTGGCAAGACCTACATAACTTGCCTGCATGCAACCCAAGGTGAATGACTGTAAAGCCTGTGGCATTATAAACACAGGCAAAAATACGCATACACACACACACACACACACACACCCCTTCTATGTATTTAGGATCTCTGAGCTGTCTTCAACATGTGCTCTCCTTTTTCTCTCCACTGCACTCACTCTATAATAAACCAGTTGTGTTTTCCCCCCCATCCTTCAAGGAGGCTAGATCAAAGAACTGGGCTACTTTATAATGCCACATCCCTTAGGTGTCACGATTATAGAATCATTTAGTAAACTTCTCAGAAGCGAGGTATTATACTGATACTTGGTAAGCTGGACCTTCCCATCTTCCCTTCCCAACACATAATTCCAGCATAGTACTTAAGAGTTTATACATCAGTGCTGTCTCCTTGATACTCCTGCTGGAAATCTGCATATTTATAACATTTTTAATCAGATTATGTGAGTCTGCAATGTGAACCATGGATCTTTTTCATTTATATTTTAAGAATTGTTCATTTATAATGTTGTGTTAATTTCTAGCGTACAGCAAAATGATGTAGTTATACATATATGTATATATTCTTTTTCAGATTCTTTTCCATTATAGGTTATTACAAGACATTGAGTATATTTCCCTGAGCTATACAGTAGGTCATTGTTGTTTACCTGTTTTATATATAGTAGTGTGTATCTGTTAATCCCAAACTCTCTGCTCTCCCTTCCCTCTGATATCACCTTTGGTAACCATAAATTTGTTTCCTATGTCTGTGAGTTTATTTCTGCTTTGTAAATAAGTTCAATTGTATCATTTGTTCATAAAAAAGTGAAACATGGATTTTAAGGAAGCAAGGCCACTGGCAGAAAAACCGTTATAGACCACTACACCATCACAGGCAAGAAATGATGGTGGTTGGGATTAGAATGGATAGAGTGAAAACATAAAAAATAAATGAATTTGAGGGAAACTGTGGAATTAGCATGATTAGAAATTGATACTTGAATGTGGAATGTGGATAGGTTTGGTGAGACAAGACAAAAATACTTATGTTTTATGTTTCTGCATTGAACTGTTGAAGAGAGGGCTGCATTTACTGAGACAGGAATTATTTGAGGGAGAATGATTTAAATGTGATACCAGGGCATGGTAATCATGGGGACCAAAAGTCTGCTTTCCACAGTGAGGCTCACGAAGATGAGGGTAGATGTAGAAAATAAAGACACAGTATTTCTTCTGGGTGGTGGGTTTAGAGTGATTTTTTTCTTCTTTTTTATATTTTCACTATTTTCTATAGTGACCATATATTATTTTTACAGAAAACAATTACCACACATTTTATATATTTTTAAAAATATGGCTTCAGGAGCAAAGCAGCAGAAAATTGCTAATATAAGCCTTTCTTCACAACAGTAAACATAACTTGTCATCTACGATTTTCTGCTTGTGAATTTTTGGGGCCTAAACCGGAATATAAAATTCAAAGTTTAGCGTTGTGAAAACACGTCACAGCCAATGCAACAGATGTTATATATCTGAACTTGAACTCAGAAGGTATTAATGCTTAGGCCAATCAGAGGGAGCCCCCAAAGAATTTAAACTCTATCACAGCCCTAAGACTTTATGTATGTACAATCTCAAAGTTAAGAAAAGTAGTTCACGTTGAGTCCAATGTCACTCTAAGGGACTAATAGCAAGGGAGTTTTTAGATGGCAGCTGTAGGCAAGGGCACTGGGTATGAGTGAGGGAAAGTAGCTGCTGCACCATTATGTCCCTGCCAACATTTACACTCCATATCATGACGGCTGAGAAGGACAACATTTTCCTCATTGATACATACAGGTATGCATTAGGCAGAGAGGCATACCACGCACACACCTGGTCCCTGACAACAAACTCACACTAACTTAGCCTGTCAAGTGTTTACCAATCCCAGACATGATAAAATTAACAATATACCCTCAAATGCCTGAGTGGGATTTCATTCTTACCGAGTTAAATAGATTACAAAACTACTAATAATGCCTTGTCTTTAAGACACAGTTGTGACTAGACATATACCTAATATTCCCTAAATTCGCTTTCTTACTTGCTATTTTCGTTCACAGTTAAATCCATACTCAAACTTAGGAAATCTCTACCTGCGAGTTTATGAGGTTGATATCAATCATAGCAGTCTTTTCAGAAAATTTTCCGTTTTCTACTCCCTTGGTAAAGGAGAGAAGTTATGTAACAAAATATTCAAATAATACCCTAATTACCCCTATGGGGAGATGACAACACACCAACACAGAGAAGTTGTAGAAAAGTTTACGTCTGGGGTGAAAAGTGAGACTGAAAGAGTCAGTGGCTCATGAAAGAAAGTGTAGGATTTTCAAAATCCAGACTTCACAGCAGTCTGACCATGTTTGCAAATTCATCATCTTGGTAACTGAGAGGAAACATCTCACTTTTGTAAAATATTTTGTACAATATTTACTATTTGGTCCTTAAGGAAAAGTTTTTGCAACCCCTGTTATACAGCTAAATTCATACTGTGCTTACTGACTTTCCTAAGGAAAAAAAAAGAAAGAAAGACTGTATGTATCTATGTCTGTGTGTCTGTCTATCTCACTGTCTATCCATCTATAACTATTTCCATCCATCCAGAGGTCCTATGAATAGGGACTTAATGGCAGCTTTTATCTACTGCTCATTTACTTACTGCTCTTCACCAACTAAAATGATATAATTTAGTTAATAGTTATTTTAAAGATTCAGAAAGTAGCTGTTTCAGTTACTTAGCATAATATAAAGTTGCCCTGGCAACTTTTTTTTTGAAGAAAAGACTCGAAGCTTTTTAAAAATTAATTCTCTCAATGTAGATTTCCAAGCATGAAAATGAAGCACCTTGTACTCTTTGCAACTACTGAAAGATAAGGGCACGATGGCACCCACAGTCTTCATCAAACCACGTAAGAAAATCCATTAAAACTGTGCTGTTGAGAGGAAGGTTGAGGTAAGTATAACACTTTCTGGGATCTGAGTAAGACTAGGGGTAAAAGAGTCCATTTGCAGTGACATGGATGGACCTAGAGATCGTCAAACTGAGTGAAGTAAGCGAGACAGAGAAAGACAAATACCATATGATATCGCTTATATGTGGAATCTAGAAAAATGGTACAAAGGAACTTATTTACAAAACAGAAATAGAGTCACGGATGTAAGAAACAAACTTACGGTTACCAGGAGGGAAAAGGGGGTAGGGATAAATTGGGAGATTGGGATTGACATATACACACTACTGTATATAAAATAGATAATTAATAAGGACCTACTGTATAGCACAGGGAACACTACTCAGCACTCTGTAACGACCGATATGGGAAAAGAATCTAAAAAAGAGTGGATACATGTATATGTATAACTGATTCACTTTGCTGTACAGCAGAAACTAACATAGCCTTGTAAATCAACTCTACTCCAATAAAAATTAAAACAAAACCAAAGAGGCCAAAAAAAGAACTTCAGAGTAAAGCTCTGTCTGGGCCGGAGATTTCCCCCAACCAAGAAAAATGTTTCAAGTCCTTCTGTAGGACAATGTCCCATTCTTACATTCTTAATTTGTTATGTTACATCATATTAATTTCATATTATAATTTAATGATTACAGTATATTAATTTATATTATATTACAAATATAATTCTTAATTTAAATTATTCTCTCAGTTGGATAGCATATATCTTCAAGGGTAGATTCTTTAAGGAAGTTCGGTGAATGACATTTTCTGAGCTTCTGCGTATTTAAGTATGTCATTTCCATTGCCTTCATTCATTAAAGAAAAGTCATAACTTGACCCTATATAATAAAGTGGGCCACAACCTTTTTCTCTCAAAAAATCAAAAACAGTAGATGTTACTCCATGGACTTCTGCAGAGAAGTAAGTATAAGGTTAGTCTGATTTTAGCATGTAAAATAAAAACCTGCATGAGTTTTCACTGTTTTCAAGTTTTTGCATGAATTGTTCTTTCCCAAGAAAGAACATTTGAGAAGAACTTATTGTGTTTGTCTTCCACATCCGAGATGTGATTTCTTAGTGTAAAATCTGTTCTTCTCTGCTGGCTCTGTGGATTTAATTTGCCTACTGCATTTTAAAATTTCATTATTCTCTCCATTATTCTTTTCGTCTCAGCATTTTTCATAAAAGGTGATGGTTCTCAACTTAGGGCTTTCTAATTCCTTTTCATAATAACCATACCTTATACTCTACTGAGATCGCTAGTCAATTTCCTTACAATCTTTCCTATTTCCCTTTTGAGTCTTCAACATGATTTTTTCTCTACTTTTCTTTAGAAAATTTTAAAGATTCATAATTGAATTTTTTTCAACACATTTTAATGGTGGGAGATTTACACAGAAAAGGTGTAATGTAAGCCACAAATGAGAGTCACACACGTGATTAAAATTTTCTAGTGGTCAGTAGTCATACGTAAGAAGTAAAAAGATATCATATTTTAGACTCCACATGATATCACTTATATGTGGAACCTAAAATATGACACAAATGAACCTATCTTTGAAACAGAGTCATGGACATAGAGAACAGTCTGGTGGTTGCTAAGGGGGAGGGGTTTGAGGAAGGGATGGAGTGGGAGTTTGGGGTTAGCAGATGTAAGCTATTATATATAGAAGGGATAAACAACAAGGTCCTACTGTATAGCACAGAAAACTATATTCAATATCCTGTGATAAACCATAATGAAAAAGAATATAAAAAATGCATATAATATCTATAACTGAATCACTTTGCTGTATAACAGAAATTAACAAGACATTGTAAATCAACTATACATCAATAAAAAATAAAATAAAATAAAAATTAAAAGTAAAAAGAGAAGCACATAAAATTAATAACATATTGTATTCAACCCCAGTATAGCCAAAATGTTAACATTTCATTATGAAATCAGTCTTTTTTTGTTTGTGTGCTATGAATTCAAAATCTGGTGTTTATACTACACTTGGCAGAACATCTCCAAGTGGACTAATCACATTTCAAGTGATTAATAGTCATACAGGGCTAGGAGCCATCATACTGGACAATGCAGATCTAGATTTTTATGTTATTATCATACTTTAAGAAAAAATATTTCATAAAAAAAATAATTAATGTAAGAGACAATCATAAATCACTTTCTCTTACCTACACAAATCTTCTTTGATTTGAAGAGAGATCAATTCCTTAGGAATATGAAAAGAAAGTATGCTCTCTGACATCTGCTCCCGGATTCGCATCCACTTATTGTCAGATGTGGGAAATCTATATAATTTACACACTGGGTTCTTTAACACTGGAAAAGGAGAAAAAAATAAAGTTAATAGTTAAATTATAAAGATATGCACTTTAGATAAAGATCAATTAACAAAATCATTAATCAGGCTACCATTCTAATATTTGATCAAAATTTTTTATCATAATCCATAGTGTAACTGAGTTTCTAAGAATTTTCTCCTTATATCTTATTTTTTTCAGTAGCTTCTTGGATATAGTCTTTATTAAATTAAAAAGTGATACATCAAATTCCAATTCATAAATGTGGCTACTATGGTGCTCTGACATACCACCTATTAATTCTTTTTCCTTCTAAAGATTTTCTTAAAGTATATGTATTTATAAATATAGATGAAAATATATGGATTTATACACCATACATGCTTTGAAAAAATACATTTCTGGATTTCTTCCAATCACTCTTAGTCAACTTTACCCACTTATATAGTAGGTGACAACTGATATATTAGAGGTTTTAAATGACCCTACTACCAAAAGTGACTTTTTTCTTAAATGTCAGAAAGGTTCATTCCTTGGCTTAAGATCTATTACAATTCAAATATTATTCATACTTTAGTGTCAATAAGTCAATAACACTTTCCTAAAACCATATATTATCAGAAGCAAGACAGGAAGACTATGAACAAGCTGAATATTTGGGATAGGTGACAGTGATTAGGGGAGAAATAACATGGTCATGTCATCAAAGATTTTAAAAGATTTAAAGAAAAAGTGTAGGGCTAGATATTAAGATAATACTTGATACATTTTTTGTGAGGCCAGCATCCCTACCACACTACCAAGCCCTATATTTCAGGGCAGGATTTTATTTCCATTGCTGTTGGATAAAGAATATAAGAGAAATATATCAAAGCTTAATGGACAACAAAATGTCAGGTCAATCACCAGTCAAGTGTCTATGATTATTTGGCTCCAGTTTACCAATGAAGCTAATTAAAAAGATAATTTGATATTGAAGTGGACGTAAGACTTTAAATAACGCCCAGCCTGGTATGTGGCCTAAGTCTCTTCAACATATGGAGTAAAATACCTTTCTCATTTTAGGGTTTTATAAGGCTGTGTCTCATTCACTACTTGGAAATATAAATATATTTCTGAGTATTAAAATGAGGAACTATTCATCTATTCTGCAACTATCATTCTCAGAGGTCCAGTCTGACAATTATCATTATCAGAATTGATACTAAATAGGAAATCTTTATTTCAAACATCTCATTCTTTAATGACCAGATTCAACGCTCCCGGCACACTTATCTACCCCTTACAAGAATTAGCTAGAATGTTCACTTGTTAAAAGCATCAACAGAAGCAAGAAGACGATAGAATATTTCCAGGATGTTGAGAGACAATATTTTAAATCTAAAGGTGTATGTCTAAAGGATTATGTTTTTGCCATAAACATGACCTTTAAGTTTCATCAATTAGATTATAACACAGATCCGTATATAAGGCTAATTATACTTATTTTCTTTCTCTTTTTAATGAGGTATAAAGGTATAATTGACATATAACATTATATTAGTTCCAGGTATAGAATGTAATGATTCAATATAATTTGTATATTTGTATATATTGTGAAATGATTACCATAATAAGTCTTGTTAACATCTGTCACCATACACTGTCACAAATTTTTTCTTGTGATAAGAACTTTAAAAATCTCTCTTAGGAACTTTCAAATATGCAATACAATATTAACTACAGTCACCAAGCTGTACATTACATCTCCATTTCTTATTTATTTTATAACTGAAAATTTATATCTTTTGACACCCTTCACCTGTTCCACCCACCACCAACCCCTGTCTCAGGTAAACACCAATTAGTTTTCTATATCTTTGAGTTCTTTTTTTTATTTGTTATGTTTTATTTTGTTTTTGCTTTTAGATTCTACATATAAGTGAGTTCATACAGTATCTGTCTTTCTCTGTCTGATATTTCACTTATCATAATGCCCTCAATGTCCCTCCATGTTGTCACAAATGGCAAGATTTCATTCTTCTTTATGGCTGAATAATATTCCGTGTGTGTGTGTGTGTGTGTGTGTGTGTGTGTGTGTATCACATTTTCTCTATCCATTCGTCAGTGGAAACTTAGGGTGTTTCCACGTCTTGGCTATTGAAAATAATAACACTGAACACTGGGATGCATATATCTTTTTGAATTAGTGTTTCCCTTTTCTTTGGATAAATACCCAGAAGTGGAATTGCTGGATCATATGGCAGTTCTGTTTTTAGTTTTTGGAGGAGTCTCCATATTGTTTTCCATAGTGGCTGCACCAATTTACATTCCCACCAACAGTGCATGAGGGTTCCCTTTTCTCCACTTCTTGCCAATAACACTTGTTATTTCTTGTATTTTTGATATCCATTCTAACAGATGTGAGGTGATATCTCATTGTGGTTTTGATTTGCATTTCCCTCATGATTAGTGATGTTGAGTAACTTTTCATGTACCTGTCGGACATCTGTGTGTCTTCTTTGTAAAAATGTCTATTCAGATCCTCTGCTCATTTTTAATCAGAATTTTTTTTCTGCTGTTACTGAGTTGTATGAGTTCTTTATATATTTTGGATATTAGCCCTTATCAGATGTATTTTCTTTTATATGAAATACAGGAACTTACAGCCAATGAAAGAAACTATGATATTTCATTCATCTTTAAAGTGACAATGTTTTAAAGATGTAAGAATTTTACTATAACCTCTATTGCCCTATCTCTAGAGGTGGAGAAGAAAAACAATGTATGTACAGAATTCAGTATATTGTAAGTCAGGTTAAACCATTTATGGGATCTCAGGAATTCTAATATAGCTAACATGATCAGGAATATAAATGTATCCTTTTATAGTAAGACAGAAACAGTCTCTGTTTCTTTTTTTTCTGTGAAATGTCCACATTTTTCCTTAGTAACCTAAGTAAATATTCAATTACTTGGGTTATCTATACTTAGTATATGCACTGCTTTTTAACCTCTGCTTTTATTTTTTTTCAGGATTACACAGAATCTTTGTATCTCCCAAACCACGGTTTAAAAACCCTTAGATTTTTCTTGCCTTTAATAAAACAATAATATTTTAGAAAATTTGTATGTTTAATTAAGTTGAAAAATATGATATTCTTTATTTTATCTGTTATCACAAAACTAGTCCTTCAACTTTTGATTTTACTGTTTTCATTTTACTGCTTTTCAGTGTATTCTAAATATAAATCTTTGTTGAAATAGAGTGGTAGAAATCAAGGACAGTATGATTAATGAGCTCCAGAACTATCCTCCGACCACCCAAGACACAACATCCAGGACCCTGTGGCAATGCTGCTGTTTTTTTAAGGAAAGCACTTGGGGCAAATAATAAACAAAAAAGTCAGGCCACACGATCTAGCCCCCCGAAAATTCCCAATAATGTCTCCTATCTAACTTTCATGCTATAGGTTCTAACCTTTTGAAAGTCATAGATCTCTGAACATTAGTATTTAACTGTACATAGTTATTAGGATCTCAATGTAGACATGGTGGAATCCACTTTACAACCAAGTCTGATCCAGTAGCATTGCTTATTGAATACCTACTACGTATAAAGCAAGAACACTTACTGTTTCTCAAAATGCCATGTAATAGATTATGACTTAGAAAATTAAAAAAATATATATGGCCTGACTTTTAATTACCATGAAATTTGTTCCAGTGGCTACAAACAGACCAGATAAGATGTTCTCAACTCAAAATTTTGCTGGGTTCATAGTGAGGAGATTTCTGCCATCCTCATATAAAAGAAAGGCAAGGTATTCATGTATCAAATATTGAACACTGGACCATAAATGATGAATGCATTTGTCGTTTTATAAATGCTTCTCCCCTATAGCAGAGATACAGTTTCAACAGTTCTGCACACACGCTCCAGCTGTGTAAATGAGCCCACCACTTTCTGCTCTGGCTTTCCACTGATGTCAAGTATTTCTTCATGTAGGAGATGCATTTCTGACCATACAATAGGCTCAACTCAGCAAAAACAACTATCTAACTTATCTATTATAAGTTCTTTTTAAATAGAGCCCTGTGTGTATTATCTTCATTTTTTTTCACTGCTTTTGCCAAAACAATTGCTAAAAATATCACATGACAGATTCTACCAAGGGGAAAAGTAGTGAAGAGATTTTGGACACCACCACAGTTTTAATAATGACTTAATAAGGATAAAGTTCTAAGATGGTCCAGATATGAATACATTCCCACTGAGATCCACCCTCTAAGGTGAACACAGGGACAGAAAGTAAATGACAGATGTTTTTCTCCTAAAATTGCAACACAACTCAAATTTCCATATCATTTATTCCAGACACTGTAAAAGGCCTTTTTAATATGGTAGCACACCACCTGCTTTTCCAGCAATTGTGAAAGCCAAGTGCTCCAGTTCTGAACTATCAAAGTAAAGATGCCAAGGAAATGTTCAACAAAGCCAAAACATAGACAGCACATTAAAAAAGGATGGCTGTTCAAGCAACCTGGGGCAGAAAAGATAAACCAGAGTGATATCATAGGGATGATCTTCTCTTTTCTGTGTCTGTGTTGGGGACATCAGTGGATTAGACAAGGAATTTTGGAAATTTGGATTCAGGGTTGAGGGGATCATCAGAATGCCAAACACTTAAGATTGTCTTTAATACAGTTCTCCAGAATAAGCTCATCTGTGATAATCTTCATGCAATTTCTTGCTTTCAGGAGGTGGTAGATGTCACATACTTAAATGGAATCTGACTTCATTGGCTTCAAGCTTTACAAAATCATTATTTTAATGTACTGTAGATTCTTGTAGAGAATCTATTCATTCTATAGCTTTTAATTAGGCAGTTGTTTAATAGTTTCATCATTCAGCCGAATGTACATGCATTGCCTATTCTCCAAATGCTACATTACACTTAGTAAAGATAAGTCTGTGTAAGCCAACTAGATAATGACATTCTCTCATTTGTAGTTGAAAATATCTTAGATTTAGATACATACATCTTAAATGTAGATTGGCTCTTTTTAAGATTAGATGAGAACTAAAAATCCTAAATAGAAATCACTACAAGACTATCCTAAGCAAGGCTTAGAAAAGAGAAAGTAAGAAAGCATGACAGGAGCTCAGAAAACACAGCAAAGAAAGATCTCTTTTAAAATAATAAAGATGAAACAAACTATTAAAAAGTAAATTCCCCCAGAATTTTAAATTACTTTTCTTTAGTTGTGTTATAAAATCTAAATTATGTTGTTGTTTGTGCTGTTTTTAAAGGAAAAAAAAAATAAGAATAGAAATAGTATATAAGCTGAGTCAGACAATGTGCTGCTTCCCTAGTCTAGCCAAACCCACAAGCTCTTGGCCTTCCATCTTCAATTCAAGGCTAAGAACAAGAAAAACTATTACAGATGCAGAATAAAACATAAAGATAACATTTGTGGGGATTTAGTCTCCAACTAGTGAAAACTGATGAGTTCAATGTGTAGAATTTGGAGCTTTGGTTTTGGGTGGTCAGAAAAGAGATTTGCTTCATTCACTCTAGTTTGAATGATTTTCCCTCTTCATTCTAATTCAGTCATTAAAGTAAAGGACAGATCTACAGAAGTGTCCTTTTCTGGTTCATATTTCAGGCTGAGCAGCCTGGAATGACCTGCGGTTCATGGAACTCAAGTTGTTTCTTGCCAATTTGCCTCTGTTCAAGGTATGCCCTGCACCTCAAAGGAACGCTCCTTTTTCCTGGCTACACATAATCATCCTATAAACTCAGCTCAGCAAGCACCTCCTCCAGGAAGCCCTTCTTGACTTCCCTCTGCTCCCTCCCTACAGTTGTTTCTCTTTTGTACTCCCCATCCCCATCTCTATCATGGTTCTTACCAGTTGTGCTATAATTGTCTGTTTACTGCTCTGTGTTCTCTATTAGAAGGTAAACTTGTGAAGGCCATGACTGTACAGTTTTCTTTGTCCTCATGTTATCTCCTGTACCTAGCACAGTGCCCAGTATATGCAAACATTCCACAGAAATGAGCTTAAACCCTACACCTCAGATGTTTCTCCTCATTACTTTCCCTAATAGATGAACAGGGCCCTGACAACTGTGTAAATTGAGAGGGGAAAATGCAAGAGGGAAGGACATAACTAAAAACCTCACTTCAAGAGAGAGCACAGGCATCAGAATGAAAGCAGGAAAAGCACAGCCGAGAGAAAGCCCTCCTCACATTTGTCCACAAAATGTTAACCTTTTGACTATATCCTCTTCTTGCCTTTATTTTTCTTCTAGTTTACCTAAGGTGGGCAGTGGAGGGGGTAATAAACTTACAACAGGAAGACAGCTGAAGTATTTAAAGGTGTCTAAGAGATGACTTCTTTGATTACTAGGCAGTGAAATTTTTGACACCATAAATATGTTAATACACAGTAATGAAAACATGAAAATTCCAGGAGCAAGGTTAATGGTGTGGACTGAGAATGCCACCTCCCATATTAGTAAACAAAAGATGTTGCAGCCATCCAGTCATCACATTACAGCCTCCCAGAGGGAGAACCCTGAGGGAACTTGGGATGGAAGCAAAGAATGCCTGCTTTCTAGCTGTCAACTGCTATAGCCACCCTGCTGGCACACCCTGAGGAGACTCAGGATAAGAAAATGCAGGATACTGGCCCCAGATAGCTGAGGTGCACATCAAAGGAACGATCTCAAAGAGCCCAGATTTTGCATCTTCCCATACATAGAAAAGCGCTAATTTCATTAACTTGAGGTGTCTGGTTTTCTCTAATTACCAATAATCTGTTGATGTTCCGACTACCTGCTCTTTGTTGCAAAAACTCCTATATATCTTGGCTCCGGCCTCGCCTCTTTGGAGCAGTTCCTCAGAGTGATCTGAGAGTCCTATCTCCAGGGGCTTGAAGTCCTAAGAATATCTGCCAAATAAAACATAACTCTCAACTTTTAGGTTGTGTGTGTGTGTTTGGGTTTTTTTTCAGTAGACAATGGACTCCATTGGATTTGTTAAAACAGCAAAGGGCAAAGAAATCTGGTGAGTAAGTAAGTATAAAGGATAAAGGGCCAATGTTATAAGCCAAGATGGTCCCATATTTTACACATCATAGGGTTATAAACACAAGGGCAAAATCTATTTAAACTAGTATGGAGAAAATACAACAGAGATATCTTTGTTAGCATAAATTGATATGATTTAAAATTTGACAAGGTAGTTGATTTAGTACCTCATGAATGAAAAGAAAAAACGGGGAATATGGGATTTGTTTTTTGGCTGGAATTACTCAGGACTCAAAATGAATATAGAGGGAAATAGTTTTCAATGTCTCTCAGAATATCTCCTAAAATATTCCGTCATGCCTTGCTTTACATGAGGTGGTAGCGAGGAGAATGTCACCCAATATTCAGTTCAGCTGTGTGGTATTGTGAACAAGGCAGTTAAAGTCTATGGTGCCATATGAGGCAGGAGAA
Organism: Lipotes vexillifer; assembly: GCF_000442215.2. Taxonomy (NCBI): domain Eukaryota; kingdom Metazoa; phylum Chordata; class Mammalia; order Artiodactyla; family Lipotidae; genus Lipotes; species Lipotes vexillifer. Next base: position 1,831,803 of record NW_006790911.1, on the reverse strand, counting down.
AACTTAAAATGAGAATTTCAGGGGCTTCCCTGGTGGCGCAGTGGTTGAGGGTCCGCCTGCCAATGCAGGCGGCACGGGTTCGTGCCCCGGTCTGGGGGGATCCCACGTGCCGCGGAGTGGCTGGGCCCGTGAGCCATGGCCGCTGGGCCTGCGCGTCCGGAGCCTGTGCTCCGCAACGGGAGAGGCCACAGCAGTGAGAGGCCCGCGTACCGCAAAGAAAAAAAAAAAAAAAAAAAAAAAAGAGAATTTCATAGTAATTTTTAGGGAGAGTAATAAATTCTTTTATTTCAAACCTAAATAATTCAATTTGAACATCTTTCTCGTGGAGAGAAGAATAACAGTGCAGTTTTCTGTTACCTGAAGTGTCAATTCAAACGATAAGATATACCCATTATTAGTCATTTGACAAATATTTACTGAGTACCTATTGTATTCTGGCCCTGGAGACACAGAAATAAATAAGCAACATTTCTTCTTAAATAGCACACAATCAGGCATCTTCCGTACAGCAATAGTAGTAGATGGCTTAATCCTATTGGGGGAAAAAGAATCAAAGATATGGTGGACTATTTCGAGAAAAATTGTGATTTATCTGTGAGGCAAGAAGAAAAACACCAATAAATTCTCCAAACAGGAGGGAAATTGCCTGTGTTTAGGACTGAAAGCAGAGTAGCCCCCGCATTGTGGCTTAGATTCTAACTTACCCAGTCATGGAAATCATCGTTGTCAGATACACCCTCTGTGAGGGCAATGGACAGCACACACTTCAATGTAAAGCATGAAAGTCGTCTTTAAAAAATATCAAGGATAATTTCATGACTCAAGCAGCACTGAATTCAACCAAGAAAGATGCTGTATCAGATCGAATGCTTGCTGACAGGGGGAAACTCACTTGAAATGTGAAGATAATAGGAAACTTGGTGACAGGGCCCATTAGCTCCTCAGATTGGGCATAATAATATCAAAGTCCATGGACTGAAGTCTTCTGTAGCATTATACTTTTACAAGGAAAATTGGTAGATTCAGGAAATCTAGAGAGAATTGTCTCCTTGAGAAAAATGTTTAAAAAGCTTATCTGTGGTCAGGCTTATTAAAAATAAGTAACTCCTGAGAAAGATAACTGTAAGTGACAAAGAATAGATATGTGACTCCATGTGAGACTGATGAAAACGAATACTTTCATGAAGTATTTCTAAAACGAAGGAAGACATAGCAAAAGCTAAACTATGCTCTACAGACTTCAGACACTGAGAGCCAAAAAGGAAATCAAAGACTGTCCAGGTCAATTTGCTCATTGCAAAAGAATTGATGTCCGAAGAGGCTGATTTGTCTGGCAGGGTCACACTGCTGGTTAGCAAATTTAGGCTGGGACACCAGTTCTTCAGAAGAGTCTGTCCAGTGCTCTGATATTAAGACCACCAGAGCACATGTGTTCTTGTTCTGCTGTAGGCAAGGCACCTCAGTTGATGAGACTTAGTAGGACACCCAACTCCATGACCAGATAAGAGACTCTGCTGTCTACACTTCCCTCTGTTCAAAAATAACTTCCCCTACCCCCATGCCCCAAACAATACCTCAACAACAAACAGTGCTAAGTGCTTTCACTACCATTTGTTTAAATGAATAAACCAATAATTAAATGGGTAAATCTGTTATTTTAACAACTTTATTTGATGAACTGCAGAATTAAAAAATTAAGCAAAATGAGAACCTCACAATTCTAATACTCCACCTTCTAGTGCACTTCCTGTTTCAGAGACTATAAAAGCCAACAGCTGAAAGGAATTTGTTTTCTCCTATAACTAAGGTACTTATATATCTTTTTTATGGAATTGTAAATTCTGCCCCCTCTCCTTTTTCTCATCTCTTTTCTCCTCCTGCCTTCAACTCCCCAGGCTCCCAACATACACATTCAACTTGAGAGGCAAACAGGGCATGAAAAAGGTGAGGCCCGAGGGGGAAGAGCTCTTTCTTTGTAGTCTCACAATAGATAAGTGAATTTCCCAAGTCATGCGTTAAACCTCTAGAGATATAAATAGAATAGTGAGGACCAGCTATGAGCTATGACATCCTCTTGCACTCACTCAGGAAGAACTTCATTACTCACTTGAGACTGGCAAGTTCCATATAATACATGAATACAGAGACTTGAGAAGAATGTCAATAACTCCCTTCACCTAAAGATTTTGAAAAACTACCAGATGGGAATACAGTGGATTAATTCCAAGGTTGCTGAGTTTAGACAAATAAATAGAACAAAAGACCAAGGTACACACAGACCAAAGTCATAGGCGCAGAGTCTAGCTACATATGCTAAGTGTGCACAACACACTTAGATTTGGAACAGAAACATTTCATATATAGCACTTAGTTGTACTTTAAAATAACTTTTTTAAAAAAATCTAGCTTTTATAACATTTGACTGTCATTTAGCCTTGTCTTTCCTTGATATAAGAAGGCTCATAGAAAATATTTGTGGCAAATATATTCCAGGCACTTCCGGATTGCCTGGACTAAAGGCATTGAGAAATATCATCGGACCTAAGTGGAGAATCACCACCAAAACTGTCACCTCCAGGAAAAGGGAAAAGCAGTAATCAATCATCTTTCACTCCACTGAGTATATTTAAATTGCAGAGTGCAGCTGCTTCCATCACTTCCATGTCACTTTTTGTCATATTACGGTTCATATGTTAGAAATTGCACCCTAGTGATTGGGAAGAGTTAGTACGCTTCAAAGACTCATGCCTTGCAGATTTTATGGCACAAGAATTAGGAGGGGCAGATTTACTTTTCACTATGTTCCCTTTGTCTCTTCTTCCTTAGGTGATATATTTTCTTACTCCAGGAGCCATTTTTCTCTTTCTCTTTGAAATTTATATTAAACCAATCAGTTTTTTAAAATGGCATTTCTCTTTGTGGTCATAAAAAATTACAAGGTTCACATGAATGAATCACTTAAAAAGTGTCTTATAATTACAGTGTAGATGATTCTGATGATAATTTGATTCATTCAAACTGCATTTAACATAAATGTAGTATCTCCCACATTCAATTTTATTTCTCAAAATTGACATCTGGTAAATTAAATAGATTCTCTGGATATATTGAAATAAAGGACTAAAGGTCTGGTCAACTTTCAGGTGAAAAAAATATATGTGAGGAAGACCCTTTGAGGATACCTTAGTTATTTTATCCACACGGATAACTTATCAAGTACTTTACGGTACATGGCTGGTCTAGCCGTCCGGGTAGCCCCTTCACTGTTTAATGCATGTCCCTCCTGGTATTACATCCTTAATAAAAATTTTTTAAAAACACATCACTTGGTCATAGGTTGAGAAGCAGCTGCTCTTCTTTGGTTTAATCCTTCATTCTAATAAGTACATTTAATGGGTTTTTTATTGCTATATTTTATTTTGAGTTCTTTGAGTCAAAAGGTTGCCTGTCTTTCTCCATCCCTGATTATTAGTGGCTTCCTGCAGGGGAAAATTGCTAATAGTTTAGGGGTTATGTATTAGTAAGCCTTTGAAGTTTGTATCACTCATTAATCTGATTATCAAGCTATCCACGTCACTGTTGAAATGTACAACATAGAAGGCTAGAAAAATATTAAGGTTTATTCTATTGTTACACCAACTTTTTAATTAATGGCTTTTTAGTAATAGCATGACCTGGTAATTAAGAGCAAAGGCCTTGGGATTAAAACTGGATTTAAATTCTGGACCTGCTATTCACTAGGTAGTGACCTTGAGCAATTTCCTCATCTGTAAAATGGAGATAATAATACTGCCTTCTTCATAGCACACATCAGAAAGCAAGGTAAGGCAAGGCATATGAGTGGCATCTCGCCTGCCACTTATTTGCCATTATTATCACTACTGGTGACATAATTTATGTTATCATTCAAAAATCAGTTCCATAATTTAGAGATACATATTATCACATATTTTGTAATTTTACCAGATGTCTCCAAGTCATCATTTATCACATTGTTTAGTTCCTTGTTGAACTTCAAATACATTACTATAAGTAACACTACACACACACACACACACACACACACACACACCCCATATATGTGTACACACACACTCAGGAATGTACAAATGTGTATATGAATTTTTCCTACTGAATCCATATACATACTGTTTTAACAACTTCATTAAAAGTAATAAACTAAAACTCAAACTAATTAAGAGCTTGACATTTCTAATACTCCCTCTTCTAATATCTCATTTCAGATGATACAAAATCCAATAGCTAAAAGGAATTTTTCTTGCCATATAGCCAAGCTATATACATGTATTTGTATATATTATATATCTTTCTTACAGACTTGTCAAGTCTAACACCACTCTGCTGACTCCCATGATTACCAAGGTTTAATAAGTGTCTACAATGGTTCTATAAGAATGCTGCTCAGATTCAGTACTGAGTTCACCGAAAAAATAAAATATATGTTCATATGAAATGAATGTAAGTTTCCAAAACGGAGGGACATACCTGCGTTCAAAAAAGGTAGGTTATCTTTTCTGCTCACACTTTCTGGGGCTGTACATTCACATACCAGTGCACACTAAGAAGGAATAAAAGAAAAAAAGAAAACATATTTGAAAGTGATCAAATAAGAAATGAGATTCTTTTTTTATTTGCAAAACATGAGGCCATGCACACGGTTTCAAAAAGTTCTGAACAAACATTTTTGTAAAACTATTTTCAGCTTTATCTTTACAATGAACCTTGTTTAACTTGTGATTATTTACTTACATTTATATATAATATGATCATATTATACAATTATAGACTACATTTCAGTTCCAGTTAAAGACTACTTAGGAAACAAAGTTTGTACTTTCTTTGCGGAAACGGATTATCCGCATGCTAGAGATAGGTTCCTCCTATAGCAAATCACCTATGACAAGCTGAATGGCTTTGTATTTCTGTTGCCCGGGTGGATTTTCGATCAATAAAAAGCAAATTATCTTCTGGCTTTTAAGTAAAGGCAACTTTAAATAAAAAATAAAATATGTTACAGCATCTTATTTCATAAGGCAAAAAGAGATGTTTGTTTCTGGCAAAACGATGCAAACACTTGCTCATAAAGTATGAGGATACTTTATAAATAAGCTGATGCCTGATTTATGAATAAGCAATTTATAAATAAGTGGATCCAGAGATCATAGATCTATTAATCCATGATAATCAGATTCAGGTCATGATCCTTTACAGAACCAACACTTCTCTGGACAGAAAGAGAGAAGAGAGACACAGAGAGCACATTGCCATGTTCCTAACGAGTGAACCATGGGCGGGAGATACTATCTCAGATAAGCCATCCCTAAGCATGGGACTCTGCTTCAACCTCCTATGAAACTGTAACTAACAGAGGAAGCAAAACTTTTTTGGCCCCAGAGAGGCTGACAAGAAACCTATATTCACATAGACAGAGACCAGTAATTATTTCTTCAGATGACTTTCCTTTTATCTCTAGCAACCGCCCCCCCTGCCCGACCCCAGCGAAGAAAAAGGAGGGCTGGGAGAAGGAGGAAAGTAAATTTTTAGAGCAAATATATCAGACAAACAAATAAATGCAAACAAAAACAAAACAAACAGACAAAACCCCAGAAAGTTCTCTGGGTGAAGAGTTCTAAGGGAAACAGCCATCCTTCTGGAGCAAGCATGGTGTTCAGAGACTCCAAGGGCTCAGACTGCCCTCCCTAGTAGGATGTATCAGAATTGCCTGGGCTATTTCCCAACTGTTCTAACTATCTGTGACCCACCTCCGTTCCTCCTCTGGAGAGTGCCCCCCTCCTTGAGATTCACCACCACCGAGGTCGCTGTTCGTGACAGAATGTATTATATGTCCCTGAAGCATTTTGAGAAGGAAGACAAATGGCTTAAAACACTGATTTATACGTTACTTTCTGTATTCTTAAAGCCCACCTCTCATTCCTCTATCATAACATTCATCACATTACTCAGGGAATTTATTGATGGAGAAAAATGTGCTTTCATACTTTCTTTAGTGCTTATATTGAGATCCTAGTTTACTGAAAAAAATGAATGAATAACTGCAAACAACTCTTAAAATTTTATGTTCTCTAAATCATTTCCCCAACCAACCAAAAGTCAGAGGTGATCCCTTCTTTTAATCCACAGCTATTTTGGAGATGTACTTCCCAAATCACTACAGCAATGTGCAAGGATGCTTGGACATACTTACAATTCTTTAGTTCTCTTATTTGCAAAGTTTTCTCGACTTCTTTCAGGCTACATAGGGCTGTTAAAGTAATCTTTTGTAAACATTATGGTCGTCATATCAATGTTCTGTTCTAGAATGTATGTAATGGTTATTTACTGTCCAATCAAATCCAATATTCTCAGACTGGGCCTCAAGTCCCTTCATGCTTTGTCCCTGACATCCTTCCACATAATAACTTGGTATACAGCTCTAAGTCATCTTCCTTTCCAAAAGATCATCATCTACAATATCACTTATAGGAACGGTTTAGACTAAGCCTTTTTAGTGAAGACGTCCATAATGCACACAGATCAGGCTATTACCCTGAGAAACTGCTTTCCTTTATGGAGGCAACCCTGCCTCTTTGAAATCAACGATAACTTTCTGTTTCCTAACAAAAGGCCCGTTTTATTCCACCCAATGAATACAAACATACGACTTTTATATATTCATATCTTCCATTCACACTGGAAGGCTGATATTTAGGACAACTTTAAACTAATATTCTTACTTTGTATTTTACAACTTTACTATTCAGAATGCTCTCAAGATTTAAGTCCATGGAACATAAACAGAAAATATCCAATAAATATTTACTAAATTAATTAATATTTTCATATTTGGACTCAGCAATTATTTTCTTCAATTGTTTCCTGAGTGTACCTTTTCTGTCTCTATTTATTTCAACTGAAAGTTTTCAAAGCCAAGAACCTTTCCTTATTTCCTTAGGCTATTTTTATTTTATTTTTTTTACATTGACCTTAGAATCTTTTTGCACTGTGCTGGTTGCTACACAGAATGCAAAGATGGAAATGATGTGGAATCTGTGCTTAAGAAGGTTCAGCTATTTCTACTGTTCATTGCTATTATTATGGTGGATATTTGCAGCATTACACATTTACATGGTGTGCGCTCTCAATGTAATAACTTTACCTTTGTGATTCTGAGCAGGAATAACAAACATCACGTGCTTTTTGTACCAGATGTAGTGCCATAAGCCTATTCATTTTGATTAATAGTTTAAAAAGTGTCATTTGATGGTAAGTGTGGCCAAGCAGACGAAACATATGATATGTAAAATTCTTGGAGCTAAATGATTTTGACTCTCAGCTAACATATCAATTTGCCATGCACTGAGCTAGAAAATTAGCAATATGGTATGAACAATAATCATAAAGCTCTGTATGAATCCATCAAGACCAACACTTCATGGCCAAGTACTTTCACATCTGTTGATTTATTCCATCAATCACACCTTTCAAAGTTTCGTCTGGAAGTCCCTGATAACTTTTGCCTTTTCACCCTTTGTAGCATCTAGCACAGGGCAAAGACAACTTTATTTTCATATTAACACTAAAATATGATTTGTCTGTTTCCTTCTCTTTTTCTTTGTGTGGGGCGCGTGGCTTGGGGGATCTTAGGTCCCCGACCAGAGATTGAACCCAGGCCCCTGGAAGTGAAAGTGTAGAGTCCTAACCACTGGACCACCAGGGAATTCCTGTCTGTTCCCCTCTCTCTTACAAGCATACCGTAGAATTTTCTAGAAGCTATATGACACACTCATTTGACAGTTAATGGTGTGTGTGCTTATGTACTCTTCTGTTTTAAACATTTCTTGTTTGAGTTTCTAATATGATAAATGTCTATGGATATAATCCAAATAAGCAAAATCTCTAATACAGTCAATATCAATAGATAAAATCCACATAAATATAAATTTGAAGACTGTAAAATATGAGAGTTGCTGCGCTTTTGTGATTCTCATTCAGTCTCATGGTTTAAATACCATCCAAATATCATTTGATGACTCACAAATATTTAATTCTAGCTTGGACATCTCACCTGAATTCTTTTTTTTGTTTGTTTTTTCTGGTATGCGGGCCTCTCACTGTTGTGGCCTCTCCCCTTGTGGAGCACAGTCTCCGGACGCGCAGGCTCAGCGGCCATGGCTCACGGGCCCAGCCGCTTCGCGGCATGTGGGATCTTCCCGGACCGGGGCACGAACCCGCGTCCCCTGCATCGGCAGGCGGACTCTCAACCACTGCGCCACCAGAGAAGCCCTCATCTGAATTCTGACTTGAAGCTCCAACTGCTTAGATATATCCATACTTGGATGTCTAAGAGGAATGTCAAATGTAACATCTCAAAATCTCCTGTCTTCCTCCAGCTGCTACTTTCAGTGTTGTTTTATATATATATATATATATAAAATCTTCATTGCAGTATAACTGCTTTACAATGTTGTGTTAGTTTCTGCTGCACAACAAAGTGAATCAGCTATATGTATACACATATCCCCATATCCCCTCCCTCTTGAGCCTCCCTCCCACCCTCCCTATCCCACCCCTCCAGGTGGTCAAAAAGCATAGAGCTGATCTCCCTGTGCTATGCGGCTGCTTCCCACTAGCTATCTATTTTACATTTGGGAGTGTATATATGTCGATGCTACTCTATCACTTCATCCTAGCTTCCCCTTCCCCTTCTGTGTCCTCAAGTCCATTCTCTCTGTCTGCATCTTTATTCCTGCCCTGCCACTAGGTTCATCAGTATCGTTTTTTTAGATTCCATATATGTCCATTAGCATATGGTATTTGTTTTTCTCTTTCTGACTTACTTCACTCTGTATGACAGACTCTAGGTCCATCCAGCTCATTACAAATAACTCAATTTCGTTTCTTTTTATGGCTGAGTAATATTCCACCGTATATATGTGCCACATCTTCTTTATCCATTCATCTGTCAAAGGACACTTAGGTTGCTTCCACATTCTGATTATTTTAAATAAAGCTGCAATGAACATTGTGGTACATGACTCTTTTTGAATTATGGTTTTCTCAGGGTATATGCCCAGTAGTGGGATTGCTGGGTCATATGGTAGTTCTATTTGTAGTTTTTTAAGGAACCTCCATACTGTTCTGCCTAGTGGCTGTATCAATTTACATTCCCACCAACAGTGCAAGAGGGTTCCCTTTTCTCCACACCTTCTCCAGCATTTATTGTTTGTAGATTTTTTGATGATGGCGATTCTGACAGGTGTGAGGTGATATCTCATTGTGGTTTTGATTTGCATTTCTCTAATGGTTAGTGATTGAGTATCTTTTCATATGTTTGTTGGCCATCTGTATGTCTACTTTGGAGAAATGTCCATTTGTTTCTGAGAAAATGGTAATTCTATTTTTTGCTAGCCTTTCCCCCTGGAGTCTGGCCATGTCTCACTTTCTCCATCAGTCACACCCTGATCCAGCTCATCTGCACTTCTCCCCTGAATCTTCACAATAATCAGACTCCATTCTTCTGTCCTTGCCTCCTTTCAGGCCCTAGTCAACCCAGCAGCCGGAACAGTCCTCTTAAACATGAATCAGATTTCATGCCTATAATCACAGCTCCTCAACTGTCTTTACACATAGCCCAGAGTCTAACACCTTCATGGGGGTCGGTCTTCCCTGCCCCATGAACCTCTGCCCTCAACTCCTACCACTCTGCTCCTTGACCCCTCAGTTCCAACCACACTGGCCTCCTTGCTGCTCCTTCAACACCACAAGCATCTTGTCTCCTCAAAACCTTTGCTCTTGCTATTCACTCTGTCTAAAATTCATATTCCTTTCAGATATCCACGTCTTGTTCCCTTCTTTCTTGCACGTTTCAGCTCAAATATCACATTACCAGTGAATCTATCCTTGACCATCCAGTTTAAGAAGCCCACAGCGCAGCACTCCCTAGTCCTTGCACTCTGTCTTATTTTTCCCATAGAACACAGCACCATCTGATCAACAGTATATTACTTTCTTTTTTACTGTTACTTCCCCAGAAGGTGGCATCCGTGTCTATTTGGTTCATTGCTGAATACGCAGAAACTAGTCCAATGCCTAGAACATAGAAGGTTGTATTGTTTGATGAACGAATGATGAATATTATATGCCTTTTAATATTCTGTAAAGATAAGTAGGGCCTGTTATATAATTTTCAACTTTTATATTTAGGGTAGATAAAGGGAGGAAACCTTCTGAGACTGGTCCTGAGCTACACAAGGACTCTAGTTTTTCCCTGATTAAGTCTGATAAAATGTCCACCTAAAACACCTCTTCTAAGTATGGGGTCAAAATAGCCTAAGGGCAGCAGGTCATCAACAGACTAGCTGGGTTAGATTCATAGTCAAAGGGAGACATTATTACTCCACTTGTACCATTTTTGCCATGGTCATAAGTAAGTAAGGCATTTTCATTCTTTTTGAAGAAATCACTACCACTTTAATCATTAGTACTCTGCAACGTTCAAATATAATATAGACATTAAACAAAAGGGGAAGACAAGGCAGGAGCTGGGTTTAACCAGCCTCACCAGAGGATTGTTAACCTTCCTGCCCTAACAGGAAGCCCAGGCATCTCTGGGGCAGGCAAAGTGGTGAACTGGGCTCTCTCAGTTGATCCTGTTGGCTTTTACTTACATGAGTGTTCTCATCTGTCACCTTACTTGATGATTTTGTTTCCTGGTCCTCCTTTCCTCAGTAGCATTTTTTCTTGACTATTTATTTCAAAGGTTCTTTTAAATTTAATTTCTTCCTCTTTCCTTCATAATCCTACACTCTTCACTACATCCTTATTTCATGCTTTATTTATTGACCGGTCAGTTTGTACAGCGCTACAGGTAGCGAAATATTTTCCTTTCTAGGAGACAATTTTGGATTTAATTTCTTCAAAGTAAAATTGACTGCATTTATTTGCTCATTCATTTTTTTTCGTGTCAGGCTCTGTTCTGGGAGCTGAGAGTAAAAGAGAGGACAAAATAGACAAATATCTTGCCCTCAGGAAGTTTAATTCTAATGAGGGAAATAAACAATATATGAGATAAACTAAAAAGATATATAATGTTGGATAGTGATAAGTACTAAGGACAAAAAGAATGCAGAGAAGAGAGACAGAGTTTTGGGTAGGCATTGCAGTTTTAGATATGGTGGCAGAGAAGCCTTGGGTGAGAAAGTGATTTTGTAGAAAGATCAGAGGAAGTGAGGGAGTGAAGCACACTTACTGGGAAAAATGCTTCACACATAGATTGAATAACAAAGTTTAAGGACCCAATTTGGAAATATACCTGGACTGTTCAAGGAGCAGCAAAGAAGATAATGTGACTGGACTGAAATGAATAAAAATGAGGAGTAGAGGGGGAGGTGAAGGATATGAAGGGGGTCAACACTTAGAGGACGTTAAGTGAGAATCTGGGTTTATACTTTCAGGAAGATGAGAGGCCACTGGAGGAATGACAACGTCCGCATTACATTTTATTAAGTGCTGTGCTGATAACGGACTATGATGGTGGCGGGGGAGGTCAGGGAAGGAGGATGGAGGGAGTCAGGGAGACGTTTAAGAGACCACTGCAAAAATCTAGGTGATAGACAATGTTGTTTACAGTGAAGGGCTCACGAGTTGCCGGGTTCTAGATTTATTTGGAAGTCAAAATCAACAGGATTTGCTGACATACTGACTGTAGGTATGAGAGGCAGAAAGGAGTCAAAGATGACCCCAAAATTAGAAACAAAAAGTTTGGTATACCTTATGTGATATTTCACCTAATATGTTAGCTTTGTAAAAGGACGATGTTTGTAGGCCTTTTGTGAATTTTTCTTTCTACTGCTACGTGATTTTAACACGCTGTGTTCTATTTCTATGTATGTATGTATGAAATAGAAGTTTGAACCAGTATAATATGGTGAATGATCCTCTGTACAATCTTCCCTTGATAAAAAATACATAATAATATGGTTGTAGGGAACAAGTAAGTAAATGTATGTGAGAGGAAAGAGTTTGGATTTTCATTTATATTTTTTTAAATGTTTTTTCCTTTGTCATTTTTTTTTTAAATGTTGAGGCTTCTTTTAGTTTATTTTTATTTATTTATTTATTTTGGCTGTGTTGGGTCTTCGTTTCTGTCGAGGGTTTTCTCTAGTTGTGGCAAGCGGGGGCCACTCTTCATCGTGGTGCGCGGGCCTGTCACTCTCGTGGCCTCTCTTGTTGCAGAGCACAGGCTCCAGACGCACAGGCTCAGTAGTTGTGGGTCACGGGCCTAGCTGCTCCGCAGCATGTGGGATCTTACCAGACCAGGACTCGAACCCGTGTCCCCTGCATTAGCAGGCAGATTCTCAACCGCTGTGCCACCAGGGAAGCCCTCATTTATATTTTTGTCCATGCTCTGGAGGTAATGTAAGAGTCAAGATTAAAATGTAATATTTTATATCGGGGTATTGTTATGAACTGAATTGTGTTCCTCAGAATCATATGTTGAAGTCCCAATGTCCCATGTAACTGTATTTGGAGATAAGACGTTTACAGAGGTAATTAAGGTTAAATGAGGTCATAAGAGTAGGACCCTAATGCTAGGGCTGGTGTCCTTTACAAGAAGAGGAGAGGACACCAGAGTTCACTCTCTCTCTCCCTCTCTCTCTCTCTGTGCATCTGTGCCAAGGAAAAGTCTTGTGAGGACACAGCAAGAAATCTGGAAGCCAGGAAGAGAGCATTCACCAGGAACTGAATCATCTGACACCGTGATCTGGGACTTCGTAGCCTTTCAGAACTGTGAGAAAATAAATTTCCATTGTTTAAGTCTATGGTATTTTATTATGACAGCCCAAGCCGATAAACATAGGTATGAATCTTTTAGCTGCTCCTTATAAATTAGAGATAGCATGTGTCACTCAGTACATGACTATGGTTTTAAGAGTAGTTCCATTTCTTTCTCCCCCATTCACACAAACCAGTGAGAGGGATGTTGTTTTAGGGATAACCTCCATTTCACTTACTTTGTCTTTTCATATATTTCAGCCATTGACTAACTTCAGGACTTAAACCACTATTAGTAACAGACTGTGTTAATACACTTCATAGAGATTCTGATTTAGCAGATCTGCAAAAGGGTCCCCACATTTGAATTTCTAACAAACACCTCTGATGATTCTGACCACACTTTGAAAAACACCAAGATAAAGTTATTTCCACATAACTCTTCAAAATATCATGCATAGTGGACCTTATTACATGTCCTTCATGACTATTCCTAGGGATTGCCAGTAGGGTTTATAAGTATCTCTATGAAACACTTCACAAGAGGTCAAGGTTTACTAAGAATCCAGATAGGCAGAGCTAAAGCCAACACTGCCTTATGGGTTTACCATTTTAGTACACTTATGACTCCTACAGGGTACTTGCTGACACTACCACCTCCTATTTCTAGAACGGCTCAGTTAAGTCTTTATTTTTAAGTTCACATTACTAAGTCAGAAACATTATGTACGACTTTGGTGGGGCATATTCCTGGGTGTCAAGTTCTCCATTTATGAAAAGAATATGATTCAATTTGTGCTACCCCATAATAGCAACATTGTAAAGGAGTCAAGGGGTGAGCCAGCTTTGAGAAAAATAGAGAGGTGGCTGGTAATAGGTTGGGAACAGGGAAAGCAGGCCTGCTTTGAGATGGGAAGTGTTTTAGCTCCTGGTCTCCTAGCGCATGCGCTTAGTTCATTCTGTCCCCGTCTCCCACACCCTCCCCACCTTCTTAGCTTACAGATCCTCCCTCCTTAATCTTCGTAAGTATAAGCATCCATGTGGTGGTGACTAATAGGAGTCTTATGTAGAACTCCAAAGCTAACAAGGGTTGAAGGACAGAGCCATCCACAAGGCAAGAATCTTAAATACACACATCCTAAAACGCTCTGCTGCATGACGTCACTATGGCCCTGACATTTGCAAGCAACCTGATTCAAACATTGGTCCTCACTGGAATGTGTTCCTGACCTGGATTTTATTCTGAGGGATAGTAGGGAACAGAGAAGAATGAGGCTTGGGGAAGCAGTAAGACCCTAGCCTATGCTGGGCAAGAACAATATTTTTTTGAAAGGCAGTTGAGATTTTTTTTTTTTGTAAAGTTAATGATTTGTTAAGTGTTAGGTAAGCACTGCACCGTCTCCCACGTAGATGTACAAGAAATTAAAATATGCTCCCAGATAAAAAACACTAAGCCAGAAAATAGGTCACAATAGACCTTGTCGTTAAAAAAATGCTCATTTATGAAAAGGTAGGCATTCTAGTACACAAACAAATTCATTTCCCTGGGGGGAAAAAAAAAAACTATTAGCAGTTCATAAATCTGTCCCCAGCGTCTCAGTAAAACAGGCAATCACATTCCTAAGACAGAACTTTAGACTAATACTTATATCGAGTCTCTCTCTTAAAGAAAAGGAAGTAGAAAACAAGTAAAAGCCCTGGATATTTATCATATTGGGGTTTTTATCCTGGCCTTCAAGGAAGCTGCTTTGCTCCCAGCTGGCATCGCTCCTCAAGCAGAGCTCCCCCTCCCCCGTTTACTACCTCCTGCTTCTCCCTCTGCAATTTCACAAGGCACAAAGTTGTTAAATCTGTCCTCCTTCACATAAAAACGAAATCCAAATTCAAATTGCATCTCTTTCCAAAGAGAATTTCGAGAGCGGAGAAGTGGTTACCTTTGGCAATAGGCCTTCCGGAATCTTCCGTGCATCTCACATAGGGTTAATTACGGCAGGATGCAACAGTGATCAATACTTTTTTTCGAACTGAGAAGAGGCTGTGTCCACATGGGAGCCAGCTACGAAGAGAATGGTGTTTTGAATGGTGCATGGCTTTGCACAGTTCCATGCAAATAGGCTGTCGGGTTACGAGGATGAGACACACTTACGGTACTCCCATTCCAAAGCTGATTTCTCATTTAGCTTTGGAATAATGAGATTTCATACCCCACAGAGGTAGTGGCGATCCAGGCAGCTGGCAAAGCTGATCGTTTCTAATTTAATCTGTGCAGTGAGCTGACTGGGACCCTACCTTTTGTCCCTGCACATCTGTCGTGATGTGGTCGGCTTCCCCATCCTCAATCTCCCCCATCTTCACGACACTGACTTGTATGGTGCCAACAACCTTGCCACCATCTGAAGTTCTGCAATCAAAAATAAAGGAAGCGGAAAGGTAAGAATCATCTCTTCCCTAAAAGTATGTCCAAACACGTTTGTTTCTGAAAACCACTCTCTTTACCTGCGTTGGTTGTAATAAACAAATCTGTTTAAAATACATCGAAACCTGTTACTAGGATCACGAATCGGTGTGGTAAGTGCACGAAGCTACCTCATGAAGGTTAAACCACCTCACGGCTCTCAGGAGTAGCCGCCAAGATCATGGATCCATGCCCTGTTTGGTAACCCCTTGTCCCTACAACGGCATCAGCCATGGCTCCTCTATACCAATCACATGGGATATTGTGCTCATCTATTACAGAAACTACAGCTGAATAAAACAGAAGAGAGTACAAATAACCCTATATTCCTCTATGACCCGGCCATCGGCTATAACATCCGATTTCGTGCCTTTTCATTTTTCTTTCTCAGAGACCAGGTAAAGAAGATTCTCTCCCAGCAAACATCAGGAAATCACAGTACATGAAGACAGAAATTAACCACTGAGATCACTGAGGATGACCCATTACTTTTTCAGATAAAGAAACCGAGATTCATGAAGATAGAAAGACTCATCCATGGAAACAAACTGGCAAAGCCAGAAACCCAGGTTTTTATCTTCTTTAAGTCTGTTGGTCATTGAACAGCTCTTCTCAACTTAATGATGATGAAAATTTTATTATTAAGATTTTCATCATCATCACTGTCATCAACATACAAACTTTATGGCTGACAATAATAATGAAAACCCAAAATAAACTTAACAACCACCATCCTTTAAGATTCTCAAATTTTCCTTTCTGGGCAAGAGAATATACAGAATAAATGTTGGCATCATGTCATGGGAACACTGTAATACATAATGATATTCTTCCCTTGCACCTTTTTTTAAGATAGGTAGCAAGTCACCCATTGGTATGGGGTGTTGCTGTAACCTATATCTAAGCCTAATTGACCAAGCGACACTTCATTTTCTTTATTTAGTCATTTTATTTTCTTTTTGAAAAAAAATCTTTTTATTATGGAAATTTCCAAACACACATCAAAGTAGAGGTGAGTACAGTGAATCTCCACATACCCATCACCACCCACCTTCAACAATTCCCAGCATTCTGCCTTTCTTGTTTCATCCATCCACTGGCCCTTCCCCAACTTTTCTTTTTTTTAACACCTTTATTGGAGTATAATTGCTTTACAATGGTTGTTAGTTTCTGCTGTATAACAAAGTGAATCAGCAATACATATACATATATTCCCATATCCCCTCCCTCTTGCGTCTCCCTCCCTCCCACCCTCCCTATCCCACCCCTCTAGGTGGTCACAGAGCACTGAGCTGATCTCCCTGTGCTATGCGGCTGCTTCCCACTAGCTATCTATTTTACGTTTGGTAGTATATATAAGTCCATGCCACTCTCTCACTTCGTCCCAGCTTACCCTTCCCCCTCCCCATATCCTCAAGTCCATTCTCCACATCTGTGTCTTTATTCCTGTCCTGCCCCTAAGTTCTTTATAACAATTTTTTTCTTTTTTTTTTTAGATTCCATATATATGTGTTAGCATACGGTATTTGTTTTTCTCTTTCTGACTTAACTTCACTCTGTATGACAGACAGTAGGTCCATCCACCTCACTACAAATAACTCAATTTTGTTTCTTTTTATTGCTGAGTAATATTCCATTGTATATATGTGCCACATCTTCTTTATCTATTCATCTGTCGATGGACACTTAGGTTGCTTCCATGTCCTGGTTATTGTAAACAGTGCTGCAATGAACATTGTGGTACATGACTCTTTTGGAATTATGGTTTTCTCAGAGTATATGCCCAGCAGTGGAATTGCTGGGTCATATGGTAGTTCTATTTTTAGTTTTTTAAGGAAACTCCATACTGTTCTCCATACTGGCTGTATCAATTTACATCCCCACCAACAGTCCAAGAGGATTCCCTTTTCTCCACACCCTCTCCAGCATTTATTGTTTGTAGAATTTTTGGTGACGGCCATTCTTATTGGTATGGGGTGATACCTCATTGTAGTTTTGATTTTCATTTCTCTAATGATTAGTGATGTTGAGCATTCTTTCATGTTTTTGTTGGCAATCTGTATATCTTCTTTGGAGAAATGTCTGTTTAGGTCTTCTGCCCATTTTTGGATTGGGTTGTTTGTTTTTTTGATAGTGAGCTGCATGAGCTGCTTGTGAATTTTGGAGATTAATGCTTTGTCAGTTGCTACATTTTTTAAATTTGTGTTTAACTTTAATCTGAATACGAATGGTGTCTTTCAACCAATTCCTTCAAAATGTCACTATTTTATTACTGGAGGTGTCAGAAAACAGGAATAGAAAAATTAGTATAAGTAGTTTACTAAAATACTAACCAAAACAATAAGTTAGGCGAAAAGGAAACCCACTTGTTACCAGATCACAGGAAGATTTTTCTCAAAATATATAAAGTACAAATTTAAACACATCTTTTGAATTATGATTTTAAGAAAACTGAAATAGAAAAACTCTGGTGACATATACATAGCTAATGTCATAAGGTAATAAAATAAAGATTATGTACATAGAAAAATACAAGTGGTTTACTTAAAATAGTATATTAAGATTCTTACTAAAATATAAAATAAAATGCTTCTTGGTGATTTTTAAGTCAGTGTAAATCATAATATTGACTCAATTATTTTAAATTAACAGAAAACTTAAGCATTCATTACAAAGAAGATGTGTACACAGATGACAGTATAATCTATGATTTTGTAAAAAACTACATTAGCTTCAATTCTGGGATGATTTTAACAATTAATTATACCATTTTCCTACTTGAAAATGACATAATAACTTGTCATAAATCATGATTTGACATATCTCTGTACAATTCTTTAGTACCCGATAGTGAAATAGATATTTTAATAAAAGCCCCGGTTCTACTCACAGGTTTTTCTAGAAATTTGCAGACTTCTTTTTCCCCCAAACTGATACTCAATAACAAATAAAGACACCTTTTTTTTCTCATAGGCATTGTTTAAAATTTTTGCTGGAGCAAACTGAGCTTAATTTCTAGGTATACAAAGCTTAGGTTTAATGTTTCAAACTTTTTCATTGACTAAACCAAATTATGCCATAATGATTTGAATGAGAGGATAGATTTATCACACCCTCTCCCAGGACTGGGTAATAAACCAAGACATGCAATAACAGTTAAAAGTGTGAACTCAGGAGTTTGAGTTATCTGCTAGCTTCATGACCTTGGACAAGGAATTTAACCATGTGAAATAAACTAATACATGCAATAAGAGTTAAAAGTGTGAACTCGGGAGTTTGAGTTATCTGCTAGCTTCATGACCTTGGACAAGGAATTTAACCATGTGAAACTCTGTAAAATGGAGATGATAATTTTGTTGTAAGGATTACATTGTGACACAATTTATGTAAAGTTCTCAGCACAATGACTTACACAAAATAAGTGCTTCTTCCTACCCCTGCTTCATCCCAGTAGTAGTAGTAGCAGTATCAACAGAATTGCTATTGTCATTAATGTATTATATTTCACTCAATTCTCTTTAGAAATTTTACTAAAATGGGCATCTCAGACTGTAGTAAAAGATTATAGGGTTTCAGGACACGTGCATTTCAAGCGTGATTAAGTGCTCATTAGAGGTACAAAGACTTGGTAATGACAGATGATGTTATAAAGCTTACATTCCTAGAAGTGCAAAGAACACACGTTTATAACCAGTTACAATACAAAGTGAACCTTTCAAAGTGCCAAAGGTAGACGAAGAAGCAATGCACCATGGGAGTATGGGAGTAAGCTTCCGAACTATAGCTTTATTTATTCCCTTTAAAAAAGCTTCGGGCTGCTTTTTAAATACAGGCATATCTTGTTTTATTGTGCTTTATTTTATTGTGCTTTGCTTTTTTGGAGCTTCACAGATCTTGTGTTTGTTTTTTACAAATTGAACATTCATGGGAACCCTACGTTGAGCAGGTCTATCAGTGCCATCCTTTCCAAAAGCATTTGCTCACTGTGTCTCTGTGTCACATTAGATATAGGGACACTAGAGAGATTCTAAAACCTTTTTTTTTTTTTTTCACAAACTATTTTGGATAAGAATCTCTGAGTACCCTAAATAATGCTTCTTCACCTGAGATTTGTGGGAGGCAGAATGGAGAATTCAGGTTATAAACTTAAGAACTAAATACAAGATACCCAAAATCATGGGTCATCCTGTCAGTGAACTGCAATGTGAAACGTAGAAGCCGTTTCCTATTTATCCTGTAACAATTGACAACCCACAGGGCATGGATATTCAACACTTCTCTTCAATCAGGACAGTCACAACTGAAATACCTGTTTCATGTTTCCAAAGGCTGTTTCAAAGGTGATTTCAAAAAAATTTAGAAAAAAATCATTCTTAAGTGATTAATGATGCTTTCAATTAATCACCCATCAAGTTCAGGAGGCTACTACTAATTGCTTAACCATTATTCATCACCAACATTGCACTAACTTTTATCTAATAGAAATTCATCCTCTCTGCATGGGAGATATATTGAAGAGACTTCTAGGCTAGGAATCAAAAAACCAATACTCCATCTAGCTCAGCTGCTCACTAGCTATGTGATCAACAACATATTGCTTCAGTTCCCTGGATTTCAGTTTCTGTTACTGCAAAACAAAGAATTGGTCTTAGACAGTTATCATATTAGCACTCAAGCTTTGTGCTCTGACATGGTTGGAATCCATCAGGTGATCTCATCATAGGCATCATAGGCTATCATGGGCTGATACGGCCTCGGGGAAAATCTTGGGCACATCCTAGCCTTTTCTCCTCACTCCCCACCTTCCCCTCCAACCTCTCCCCAAAACAAATGAAGCAAACAAAATGCATGCCAAACCTAGAAAGTAACTTTAACACTTACAGTCAAATACAAGGGCTAGTTTTCCTTATAGTATCCACTGTATACGTATATATTTTACTGCCATTATGGCACTGCATCTTGGCACTTTCACAAGGATACAAATTTGACTGAACTAACAAACAAAAGAGGTCTTCGTACACTTTCCTAGCAATTTATATGGCAGTAAGAACAGGCTGCAGTAATAAATAACTATCTCAATCTACAGGAAGAAGAAAAAAACACTATGTCATTTCACTCTCTTGCCAGGTCATTACCACTGCTTAATGCAGAGAGCTATAAGAGAAGTAAAAGATGAATAGTTCATGGCAGCCACATTATTTCAATCACAACATCAAGCTCCTATTTCCCTCAGCAGATACACTTAAATATTTAACCATGCCAAAGAGATGGAAGGCAGAGAAAGGCAAAATTTCAGCAACGCAAATCTACACTTCCTTATCACTTAGTTTTTCAGCATGCATAATACATTAGTGATTAAGTTTCTTTAAAATCTTCCTTTAAAATAACTCCCCTGGGACTTCCCTGGTGATCCAGTGCTTAAGACTTCGCCTTCCAATGCAGGGGATGAGGTTTGATCCCTGGTCGGGGAGCTAAGATCCCACATGCCTTGCAGCCAAAACACCAAAAACATAAAACAGGAACAATATTGTAACAAATTCAATAAAGACTTTAAAAATGGTCCACATCAAAAAAAATCTTAAAAAAATAAAATAACTCCCCTAACGCTTCCTAATGAAATATTTAATTTCACATGCTAAAACATACAAACATAAGACTGAAGGAAAAGGGATGTGAAACAGTCTTCTAACAAAAGACAATTTTTTTTTTTTTTTTTTTTGGCGGTACGCGGGCCTCTCACTGCTGTGGCCTCTCCCGTTGCAGAGCACAGGCTCCGGACGCGCAGGCTCAGCGGCCATGGCTCACGGGCCCAGCCGCTCCGCGGCATGTGGGATCTTCCCAGACCGGGGCACGAACCTGTGTCCCCTGCATCGGCAGGCGGACTCTCAACCACTGCACCACCAGGGAAGCCCAGAAAAGACAATTTAATGACACTTTTCCTCTAAACTTCTTCAACACCTACTGTACCACCCTTAGTAGAGCAAAAAGAAAAAAAAAAATCCTATGGAAAGGTTAAAGAGCAACATGTAAATACCTCCTCTATTTTGGAAATGCCACAGAGATACAAATGACTCTGTAAACATCCAGGAGAAAATCATCATTGGCACTGTCAGGCTTTGTGAATATAAAGTAGTCTTGGGACTAAGCACCGGGATCATCACGTGGGAGACAGGCCTGGCATTTAACCCATCTAGACATGTAACTGGGAAATGAAAATCTCACCTGGACAGAAATATAAGCAAAGGCCATAAGTAAACAAGTGCCACTAACTAACTAAGTGCATTCTGACTCTTTCTGGTGAATACATTACCTGGCAGTGCTAGATTTACTTTGTCCTCAGAGAAGTGGGAGTTCTACGTAAGTATGTATGCCTGAACACACCTCTATTCTGGCTGAACTTCACAAATTTCAGAAGCCATAGGATACTTTCAAACAAATATTCAAATAAAACTTTTCAGTAGTTCTTAATATTACAGCTTACACACCCGAAGCTTTAGTCCTTTGTTTTCTCCTCTTTTCTCATTATAAACTTGTCTTCAGAAATTCTATCCATTATTATGGGATTCAATTGTCCCATCTTTGAGGATCTACCACAACCTATATTTCCTACTCTAACCTGATTTCCTATTCCAGAACTCCAAATTCCTTTCGTCCTGATATAATTGTACATTCTATAAGCTTGAAACCTAACTCGTCCTTTTCCCAAACCCCAGCTCATATCAGTAGCATATGATTCTCCAAAGACCAAAACCACAGAATATTCCATCTCTACCAGTGCCTCGTCCCTACCATTTAATAAGTCATCAAGCACTAATGATTCTTCCTGTATAATGCCCCTTACGTGTGTCCCTTTCCAGTGATAACATCCCAATTAGTTTCACCAACTTTCTTTCATTACACTTGAAGAACCTACTTCCCATCTTCCAGAAACTTTCTCTTCCATCCCGTCCATGTCAGATTTTCTTCTTAAGACCTGCTATCACTATTGTATTTTATTTTCTCTGTCAAAATTCCTTAGACATTGCCTAATGCCTACCAAGAGAGTTTGAAGTGTAGACTGTCTTTTAAGACTTGTCCAGGGTTATGCACAGCTCAGTATTTTTGGTTCAAACAGATCCATGTCATCACACACCAGTAAATAATGGAGCATGGTTTAGTGGAAAGCACAGTGAACTCTGAGTGACAAAAGTCCTTGGTTACGGTGTTGGCTCTTCAGAGTAAACAACCAGGTGATCATGAGAGGGCAATTCAGCCTCTATTAAGATTTACGAGCTATAAAATATGAAGGTAGTAAACCATTCTACTCATCTCACAAGATTTATGTGTCCAAAATTAAAAGATCTTAAAGTTTAAATATAAAAATGCTTTTGTGGGAACTGGCTGGCGGTCCAGTGGTTAGGACTCTCACTGCCGTGCTCTCACTGCCGCCGCTGGGTTCAATCCCTGCTCAGGGAACTAAGATCCTGCAAGCATGGCAAGAAAAATTTTTAAAAATGCTTTTGTGTATGGTAATGAGTACAACTGTTATACCATCCGGGACACAAAGTTCCAAGAGCACATCATAGATACGTTGACTACCAGTTTTTCAGACTAATTGGCTTGTAGATTCCTCTTTACTGCTGAAAACAGTACTATCCAAATATGAGTAACTGCCTCAATACAAATAAGCTAATGAAACCTTTCCCTCCTCATGACTCTATTTTATATATATATATATATGTAGTGAGTTGTATTTGGAAACGATTCAATGCTAAACGTAAAATATAAACTATCTCTTTATTTGTTATTCAAATATGCATTTTTACTGACGTATAATTGCCATATAGCAGTATATTAGTTTTGGGTATACAGCACAGTGATTCTATATTTGTGTATATTACAAAATGATCATCACAATAAGTCTAGTTAACATCTATCACCATACACAGTTACAAAAATTTTTTTTCTTGTGATGATAACTTTTAAGATCTACTTTCTTAGCAACTTTCAAATTAACTATGGTTACAAATGTAGGTCATCTATTCAGTGATCTGAGGAACCAGGCTGATGAAGGCTCTGCCATATTCACCTTGTGGCATCTAAGGTCTCCAAACAGCAGAAGGGGATAAAAGCATGGAGGAACTCTTACTGGACAGATGCAGAACCGGTGTGCTTTCCTCTCTTTACGACCCAGTGGCCAGAGCTGTTACATGGCCCCACCCCTATCGAATGTGGCAGGTCGTGGGGAGGGGGCAATAGACATTTAAAATAGGGCAAGGACTGCAAATGTTAGTCTCCCTCCTCTTCTTGGGCACAAGGCTAAATGACATTTCCAGGGCCTTAAACAGTTCAACTATCTCTTGAAATGTAAGAAATATCCATCTCTTTAAATGTAAGATATACCTCAACAGCAGGGTGAGCAAACATCTTGGCATCTTGTAAATGTCCTTGGATTCACAGTTAACAGGTCACCATCATCTGCCCTTTGGTAGATAAGATGCTACAAGTAAGATAGAGGAAGCTTACTCTACCCTCTTGCACCCACTGGATGAAGCTATAAAACCTGGAGAGAATGCACAGAGCAGCTGTCTGAGGACTCAAAGTAAACACTGCTGGACATACTGGGGAAGATTAGAATTTTAAATGCCACTGAACCAGCAATTAGTTTACCATTTTTTCTCCTCTCGTATCTCATGGTCTAGACTCAAAACAGCCCCAAGCCCAGAGATGGTCATGGTGTAGACAAAGATAGCTCCAGGAGAAACTCTCTGGTTCTGGCTCAAAGAACAGAAAAGAGGTCTCCTAATACTCAGAAGAATGATGAAATCACTTTTCTTTTTTCCACTCTCTTGTGTCTCAGCCCCCAAGCAATCCAGCGGTGGCAGCAACAAAAGTGACAGCTCGGAGGAAGTGCAGAAGCCTAAAATTATGAGGAAGGGAAAGTTTCCTCTCTGATTGGAGCTGTGATCCCAAGGGCATGGGATGCATGCGTTTTACTTTTTGTCCCTCTCTTCTCCTACCTCTTGGCCCCAGAAGAGGGTGCAGCTGCAAGGCAGAGAAGGGAAAATCAAACCCCAGCTTTCAGAATGAAGGGTCTTTTGATCTTTTCCTTCCAGGGAAGCCACAGGAAATGGGAATATGCCAGAGACAGTGTAATGAGGAAGGAGCTCAGGAAGGGACTTCTGGGCTTAACTCAAGCTGTGCATGCATGGATCTAAAGCACATATCAGATACTCTGAGAAATAATCTATGGACTACACCATCCCCCAGGTCCCAGACTGTCACCTGGGTGACAAACTCGAAGGACAGATACAAATAACACTACAAAAGTTTTGAAAACAGAAGCGATATTGAAACTACAAAGTTTCACAAGACACATGGTCAGCATACAAATATGTAGCAATTAGAAACTGAAATTTTTAAAAATATATTTATCATTTATACTAAGTCCAAAACAAAGTACTTAGGTATAGATCTAACAAAAATGTGCAAGATCTATATGCTGAAAACTATAAGTTGATGGAAGAAATCAAAAAAGGTCTAAATAAATGGTGAGACATACTGTGTTCATATACTGCAAGCCTCAAGTTTATAAAGATGTCGATTTTTCCTAAACTGATCTACAGATTTAAGGCAATACCAATTAAAATCTCAGCAAGAATTTTTGTACATAATGACAAGTTGATTCAAAAAGTTATAAAGAAAGGCAGAGTAAACAGAATGGCCCAAGTACTTTTCAGAAAGAAGAACAAGAATGCAGAAACTGCATCTACTAATTTTTAAGACTTGCTGTAAATCTATAGTAATCAAAACTGTGGTATTGACAAAAGGACAGATATATTGATAAATGAAACAGAATACAGGGACAATATGGCCAACTGCTTCTGACAAAGTTATAGTCAATGTAATGGAAAAAAAGTAGTCCTTTCAACAAATGGTACTGGAACAATCAGACATCCATTTGGGGAAAAAATGAAATTTTACTTAAACTTCACAACTGCAACAAAAGTTAAAATGGTCCACAGACCTAAATGTAAAACATAAAAATATAACAAAAATTAAAGGAAGCCATAGGAGAAAAGTCCTCATGAACTGGGCTTCGTCAAATTGTGCTTAAATATGATACCAAAAGCATGATCTGAAGAAAAAAAATTGATAAATTGAACTTCATCAAAGTTGACAACTTTTGCTTTGTTAAAGACACAATGAATGAAAAGACAGGCTACTGACTGGAAGAAAACATTTACAAATCATGTTTCTGACAAAGAACTTGCATCCCAAATACATAAAGAGCCCTCAAAACTCAACAGCAAGAAAATGAACAACATAATAAATAAAAGGGCAAAGTCGAAGAGATGTGTCTCAGAAGAGGATATGCAGATAACAAAGAGACCATGGAAAACTGTTCAACATCACTGTCCATTAGGGAAATGAAAATTAAAAGCATTATGAGATGTCACACTATATTTTACAATGTCTAGTGAGGATGCAGAGCCATTGAAACTCTCATACACGGCTTGTGGAGAAAACAGCACAGCAGTTTCTGATAGAGTTCAACACACACTTACCATATGACTCAGAAATTCCAATCCTAGGTATTTACCCTAAAGAAATGAAAACTTAGGATCACAGAAAAACCTACACAGGAATATTTTAGCAGCTCCATTCATAATCACTCTAAACTGGAAACAACCAAAATATACTTTCATATGAATGGTGCAACAAACTGTGGTACAGTTTGTTGTGGTACAGTAGCATGGAATACAACTCAGCAATTGAAAAAAAAAAACGATGTTATTGATATGCACAACACCTTGATGAAGTTCAAAGGCAGTAGACTGAATAAATGAAGCCAGTCTCAGGAGGATCTGCAATCGATGATTCAATGACTTTTTCAAAAAGCATTTCTCTATGGTGATGGAGAACTCACATCGTGGGTGTCAGAGGTCGGTGTGGGTGGAGGCATGCATCAAAGGGGCAGCAGGTGGGAGTTTCTCTGTGGAGATGGAAGAGCTCTGTATTCTGACTGCAGTGGTGGTAACAAGAATCTATACATGTGTTAAAATTCATAGAACTGCACAGCAATAAAAAGTCACTGTTTACTGAATGTAATTTCCAAAACAGAATAAATGAGAAAAGATATAGACATTTTCGATGATAATGAATGGATAACAAACTATTAGCTATTTAATCTGGGAATACAAAACCAAATGACTGAAAGGTTATTGCCTTCCATGTGAACAGAACCTTCTAACTGCTGGCAACATTGATTTGTAATGGTAGAGTCAAAGTGTCAATTTATCCCATGCTTTATGCTTTCAAAATATCTGCTGACATAGAAATGCCATATGCAAGAGGAACATGTTCCACCTGAACAAGGGGGGGCGTATTTCATCAGAGATTGGAGAGAAAAATGCTCTTGCAGGAGGTGCAATGAATTTCCCAAGCCCATGACTCATTCATGGGATAAAACAACTAGCCACCCATGTCTGAACTGACTCACGTTTAGACCTACAAGAGAAACTATTGCTAAGGCTTTTTGTTAATTTATTGTTTGAATTTTAAGAGAAAGAAAAATGTTGAAAGGAAAAGAGCACTATATATATTAAGCAGAGACCATTGGAAGAGGAAGAGAATAGTGGCAAGAAAGGAATTATAGGAGGTTATACATAAATGGCCGGGGAAACCCGACTTAATGCTGACATTTTTAAAAGCAAAAAATATGGACATTTTTAAGACCAAGTATAAACAGTCTTGATAGACAGCTAAGCAAAAATTTTTTTCTTACTAAAAATGGACATGCTCCGACAGTAGAAACTCTTCACAAGAATAGTATGCAAATGTCAAAAAATAAATCAAAATATTCTAGGCCACTATGAAAACATTCTACTAAAGATAACAGGCATGGAGGATTAGAGGATTTAATTATTAAATAATTAGCATCAAATACTAGTGATGGGTCTATATTTACTATTGAAGTTTTGAATTATTTATATTTTTGCTGGATTTGTTGTGCTGTTCGGTTTTATGTAAATTTCTTAATAGTAGGAAATAATGCAAAGGGATTTTTTTAAAGCTAGCATTAAAAGATCAAAGTTAAAGAAAAATCAAAGTTATCCGGTGTATGAACATAACCTTAGAGTATAATGTATTTCAAACCTGTGTGATAAGAAATTCACTAAGCTTTAAATTGTACAGTGAGGCATGTACTCTGAAACCAAACGGTTATTAAGTGCCTCTATTTTTCTGCTTAATTGCATTTAGATTTGTTTTAAATTCTTCAGGTATTAAGTTATAAAATCTTGTGGTTTTTCAAATATTTTTTCTTCATTCTCCTTTAATATGACAACATTTTTAATGAAAAAAGAGTCTCCAAAATTATAAATTTCCATAGAAATATAATAAGGTCAAAATAACAGAAAATGTGAATTCACTTACAAACATGTATTAAGCACCTACCATGTTGGAAGCACTGCTCCATGTACCAGAATACAACAGAGAACAACACAAAACTCCCTGTCCTCAGGGAGCTTGAATTCTCATGGTAAACAAATAAATGATACAGATACGATAAGTTCCATGGAGAAAACTTAAGCAAGGTAGGTGAGTGCTGGGTGGGGCTTCTACTTTACAGTCTTTATATATGTAATGACTACATATGTATGTATATGCATTAGGAAAGGCTTCTCTAATATGATGCCATTTGAACAAATACCTAAAGGAAGTAAAAAAGTGAGCCACATATCTTTCTTAGGGGAAGGTCTTTTCAGGCAGAAGAAGCAGATGGTCCAAAGGTCTTGCAGAGGAACACGGTCCCCATATTCAAGAAAGAGCAAAGACCCCATTGTGGCTAAAGCTGGGTAGTTGGGGAGAGAGGACTAGAAGACTAAGTCAGAGAGGCATGTATTAATTTTATATTGCTGCATAATGAAGGACCACAAACCCAGTAACTTACAATACCACCCATTTACTATCTCACAGTTTCTACAGATCAGAAGCCAGGCCAGGTCCTCTACTCAGGGTCTCACAGGACTGAAGCCAAGACGTAGGCTGAGCCACACTCCCACATGGCAACTCTAGGGAAGAATCTACTTACTAGCTCATTCAGGTTGTTAGTGGAATTTATTTCCTTGTGGCTGTATGACGAAGGTCCCCGTTTTCTTGTTCATCCCATTGCAGGTATGAAGAGTAACCACTTGACAGGGCTGCAGGGGAGACAGCCACCTTCCAGTTAAACAAAGAGAAATGACTGAGGATAGGGGACGGGGCTGAGGAGGAAGCTCAAGGATCAGAATAGAGTCAGGGAGTAGAAGGCACCAGGGCCACAGGAGGGAGTGGACAAACAGGAAAAATGATGGGCAGCCATATGCATGAAAGATGACCTAGGAATCCAGGGTTCCTGCGTGGTCACCAATCACCGAAAAATGAGTCATAGTTATTGCTACAATAAGGAAACTCAGTTTAGCTAGGCAACATATGCCAGGCAGACAGGGCAGCAGTAATTTAAAAATACTCCAAAGACCTGAAATTTCCCATTTTCAGATTTTAACTTTTCTGCTAACAGTCTTAATAATGCATTACTAAATCATCTGGTAATTATTTTCGAGGTCAAAATGTGACTGATTCACTGTTAAAGGAGTCTAGATAGAACAATAAAGATTTCTACAGAACTTTTTTTTTGTTAAAAGGAAGAACAGTAATTAACGCAAAGTTCAAGACACCTGCTACATGGAAACAGTATACTGCTTTTATTCACTTTAAATAGATTCTGAAGATCAGCA
>NW_006790911.1:1788511-1802591 GCF_000442215.2 Lipotes vexillifer | reverse complement strand
GGAATAAATCAAATGTCCTATACCAGCTTTGCATAAAGTACATGAGAAAGCAATTACTTGTTCTCTGAATATCTCCCTTTTAAAACATTAAGATTCCATTATAAGAAGAAAATATATCTATTAGTAATTAAAGGTCTTTATTGCATCATTAAAAAAAATCCATATAGGGCTTCCCTGGTGGCGCAGTGGTTGAGAGTCCGCCTGCTGATGCAGGGGACACGGGTTCGTGCCCCGGTCGGGGAAGATCCCACATGCCGCGGAGCGGCTGGGCCCGTGAGCCATGGCCGCTGAGCCTGCGCGTCCGGAGCCTGTGCTCTGCAACGGGAGAGGCCACAACAGTGAGAGGCCCGCGTACCAAAAAAAAAAAAAAAAAAAAAAAAAATCCATATAAGAAAACAAACGGATTTTGGTATTTGGCAGGCCGATGTGCTAACGGGAAGGAGAAAGACAGTAAAAATTAACAGTCACGGGATTAAAATTTTCAGTTCAGGAGTGATTGCTATATATCCTTTTGTAAGTATTTGAGAACTGAATTGAAGTTTGTATACCAAATAAAAATTTCACCAGCTTTCAATAACCTTGGATGCAGCTATTTTCTCTTTTATTCTTTGATAAATTCCTCAGATCTCAATATTAGGATTGAATAAAATCAGAGAATGCTTAGAACAGAAAGTAAGGTTAAGTATCAGCCAATTCATTCTGTAGAAACTGAAGCCCAGAGAGGTCAAGTGAAAGGCTTACAGACGCCTCACAGGTCAACAGCAGTGCTGATATTTGTCAAAGAACAGTAGAAACCAGAAGTCCACACCTGATTTTTTTTGCAATTTATTTCTGAAAACCTAAAGATGAAATTGTGGTAACTTTTAAATGTATTTATTTTTAGCTTCTTCGTCAATAAGTTGATTGTCCTTATCTGAAAAATCTTCATAGGAATGCGGTGTTTTGGTTCAACCCTCACTAGCCCACTCTAAAGCTTGGAGGAAACTTGCTTTCTGAGCTACCTGATCTTCTGAGCAAGAGACATTTTGGGATAGTTCCACCTCTTCTTTTTAACTTTTTTCTTAGGTGTCTTCTCATAGATTGGATTCTCTCATACAGCAGCATGAACTTTCTTGCACACCTCTTTGGTGTCTGGAGTTACCTTCTTTGTGTGCTGAGTGAATTTTTTCCTGTAAGCATCACCATCTCCTTCCATATATAATCTGCCATGTTTTGATCCCTGATGTTCTTCCAAAGTACTTATGCCTTGAATTCCTTGTTTTCTGAACCATAACCAGGGAATCGTTTGGTTCTGTGAGGGATGGAAAAGCTTCTTTCCACAGCTCTCTTCAGGGCCCCCAAAACTTTATTTCCAGTGATAGTTCAGGTGTGAACTGAATCCAAATACAAAGTACCTTCACACTATATTTTGTAAGTTCATGAGTATAAGCTGCACTGACTAGCATAGCCTCTTCAACACAGGCATAAGCAATCTGACAAATGACCTCTCTGCTGGTTATATGAACTATCATCCCATATTTGAGTGTACTGTATTTACACTCAAATGTGTAAATTGTGTAAAATGTGTAAGCATTTCCAAGCACACCAATCAGTTTTACCCTCTCGCCTTCTTCTAAAGTTCACTTGGCATCTTTTGAAGTAGGCCTTATTCTTGACAACTTTAACTCCATCCTGTGAAGCAGAGATGCATATCTGTGGCTCACCACAGATATACAGCAATGGTGGTAACTTTTATAATTTAATTCTTACTGCTAACAATAAGAAAACACAGTCAATGTAAGAGGAATGTGATTTTAAAGTGTAATCAAAGAACTCTATCAGAATCTAATAACTCTTTGCTCAGGCTGTTATAAAATACCATAGTCTGGGTGGCTTAAACAACAGAAACTTAATTTCTCACAGATCTAGAGGTTAGAAGCCCATGATCAGGGTGCCAGCAAGGTCAGATTCTGGTGAGAAACCTCTTCCTGACTTGCAGACAGCTGCCTTCTCCCTGTGTCCTCAGATGGCAAGGAGAGAGCAAGCTCTCTGGTGGGTCTTCTTATAAGGGCACTAATCCCATCATGAGGGCCCCACTCTCATGACCTCGTCTAACTCCAATTACTTCCCAAAGTCCCCATCTTCAAATAACATCACAGTGGAGTTTATAGGGCCTCAACAGATACATTTGGGGGATACAAATATTCAGTCTGTAACACTCTTAAAACCTCAAACTTTAAAAATTAGCATAGTATTTGTTTCAAGAACTAGTGGGGGTTTCAAGGGAAGAAGAGATAGCATGAAAGAAAGAGGGAGAAAATATTTTTGCCTACTAAAGTATAAAGAAATTCTTAAAATCTGCCTTATGAATTCATAATTTAAGCTCATCTCAGTGGCATTATTATCATTAGTAGTCAGATGAAGAAATTTAAGGAAAGTAATTACCTCCTGGTGACAGTAATGGAACTCGAACTTCCTCCTGTGTTACAATCACAGGCCAATCCTTAAAGTACTTGAAAGGCATATCACTTGGTCAGAGAAGCAATTCGCGTTTACCAGTACTAGAAGTAAGTCTCCATTGCCAAGAAATTTATTGTTGGTTGGTAGTCTGCCCAACAAACAAGCAAACCTCAAAACTGTTAGAGTCTCTCTTTCCTACTTACTGTGTAGGTCCCTGGAAAATCCTCAATTTGATTCTAGATAAGAGAAGAATAATCCCCACTAGACACCATTTCTAAGTTTAGGATTGAACCTTATAAACCTGCTTTGAATGCGAGAGACTGCATCGATGGTGGAGAAGATTAAAATAAAATAAAATTCAAGTTCTCTGCTCTGGTCTTAGAAGGATGGATGAGGATTAGACCAAGTTTATTACGGCAAACCTACATTTGTTTTTAGCAATCAATTTTTATATTACGTTCTAAAGGAGTGTGTTTACTTTCCAATTTACATGTGTGAACATCAGAAAGAAGCAACATACAGCATGTATCTACAAGCACAACTGGTCATTTCGTCTGCTTGTCATAATGTAATATATGCCAAGTAGCACTTAGATCGAGTCCAATTAAACCTGCATTCAATGATTTCAATTGATTTTTAAATCTACTTTCCCTGTAAGCTGGTAAACTGTCCCATAATGCAATAAATTCATCAGTGCCACACAATGTATAAAGACTAATCTTTAATTACCTAACATTTTCTGTCAAACTCTAATAAGCTTGAGTACATTGATCAAGGGACCCAAAGGGTCACCAATAGGCTGAGCCCATTGCTAGAAGCAACCAGCCCCTATTGTAGCACAGCACTGAGAAAAACAATGTGGTTATATTGGCATTAAAATTAATTAAGTAAAGCAAAATAAGTGTGTCTGTTCTCTTCTCCATCTTATTCTACATCTTTTTATCTTTGACCTCGTCCTTCTCTTCTGCCTTCTTAAAATCTTTCATGATATGACTTTGTATATTTTCTAGTTTTCCTATCTTCCATTATAAAATTGCACTTGTCTTCCTTTTCCTGACTCAGTTCTTTATCTTCCTGAAGTCTTATTGCAAACAATTTCATTCAACCACACTTTTACTATGAGGCACCATGCTACACCACAGAACAACAGACATCAGTGAATTTCACTTAATGGATTAGGGTGGAAAATCCTAGGCTAGAGCATGCTAGTAGGGGAATACATTGCTAAGGGGCAGGTAACTTTCTACAGTTCCTCAAGGACGGTACCGCCAACACAGCTCACTCATATATATTAAGTAGAACTGACAACGTGTAAATGAAAAAGCAAAGCCATACCTCACTAGGAACACAGTTAAGAATAGTGACCTTCCAGTGATCATTAAGCCTGTGGTAGCTGGAGCAGGAATAATGAGTTCTGACCTGCTTCTTCAAAAGCTTGATGATAGGAAAATGGTCAATTTGGTCTTAGGAAATTGAGGAGCCTGGGTAGGGGATAGTGACCAGCCCTTTTCACTGACATGCCTGGAGACTATCGCCTCTCAGTTCCTAATGAGAATAAGTATGGAGAATACTAGGGACTTCAGATGGGTGAGACCATCCCAGGCAAGGGACAACAAAAGATGGAGGGAAAATAATAGGACATCAGTGTGGGGAAGAATCTTAGGTGCACCATCTACACCTACGGACATTGCTCTCTTGCTGGTTGAGGTTGAAACTGAGCTCAAAACCCTGAGAAGAGGGGTTTCCAAAGAACTACAGAGACTCTGACTCCACCTTTAGAAAGTGTTATGTGCACATAAGCCACTATAAGTGACAAAGGAAGTGATGATCAATGTCAAGGGTTACGTGTGTGGTTTCAGACGAAGCTGAGAAAGCAGACTTACTACCTTGTATCTCTTGGCTGAGGTTTTTGCACACTTATTTCCATGTTCATGTTCATTTGGGTACAGGGACAGGAAGACATATAAATTTAAAGCAGAAAAAGAGCTTTAGATGACATCAGATGAGAACTGTAGAAAAGATGAGTTGGAAATGGATGCTGCGACTTCTAACTTGGGCTATAGTTAGGGCACTTAATGGTTCTGAATTTAACCAAGAAAGGACAAGCACCAAAGGGCAGAACCTTCAGGAGAAGACCTAAATTCAGTTCAGGGTGGTTATAATATTAAGTGATTGTGAAAATAAGTGTGTGTCCACTTACGCAAGCTTAAAAAGAATCTGTCAATGACTGTAAAAAAGAAAGCATGTATTTTGTCACTCCTTTCTCCTTTCCGCATATTCTGTACAAATCTCACAAATGGGTGTCTCTATAGTCCGTGGCATGGGTGTAAAATGCCACAGGGTTGGCAATGCCTGTGGACAGAGAATGGGGGGGTGGGAGAAACAGGGCTGGGTAACTGCATGTGGATAGGGGCAGGATGTGCACAGGTGCAGGGTGTGTGTGTAGGGTGAGGGTTCATTTGGATGAAGACCACAGGCCTGTCTGCAGAGGTGTCTGTTCCAGAAAATGCTCGTGGTGGGGAAAAGTGGATGAATACATATAGAGAGTGTCTCATATATTTCTCTGGAAAATACTTGGTTGTTTACATTGTTCAAAATCAGCACTTTCTCAGCTATGCAGCTGCTTTTCTTGGAACACAGTGTCTGTCTGATAAGCTGTTAAAGAAAGCTTTCCAAAAAGAAAGCTTCTTGGGTTCAAATTAGTTAGGGAAAAGCTGTAGGCGACATTGCCTCTGAGAGTCCTAGAAGGACTTGAGGACTTAATGAAGGCTCTGAGAAATCCTACAGTAAGGTCGTCCTCTTCACTGTTTTGAATATAACATTTTCAGACTTACTGCACATAAAGCTACGTCACTCGAAGAACACATACTAATAACTGAAGGGATACCAATGTTCCAAATAACATTCTTCAGAAAAGGCTGATATAAATGTGTCCAGAGCAGCAGAAATACAGGGTGATAATGATGAAAGCGACTTTGGTAAATATGGGCAAATCCTTTACAAAATTTTCAGGTCAAATATAATTCCTTGCAGGCCTAATCATTCCTGCAATTATCTTCAAAGCTAAATTAGCTCTCAAACTTCTTAAGCAGGTAGGTCTGTGTACGGATATTAATTTTCTGTGATCTGCATTTTAAAAGAGGGAAGAGCTCAGGCGTTTCTCTACAAATTGAGGAGCTATTGAAGTGTACTCTAAGTACGCGTTGTCTCTTCAGTGACTGAAAACTCTAATTTGCAATCTGACAAATATGACATATTTTGAATAATGCAAACTAAGGAAGTGCTAATCGGTTTCCATGGTCATACCTCCCGCCCCATGAAAATGGATTAGGAATATAAAGAAAAATGCAGACTATACCACTGTAGAGCCATTTAAATTATAAATGAAAGACAGTCTAGTTGGATGAAATGCGGAATAATAATACTGATGAGGATGATAATTTAAAAAATAGGTGATGAGCATGATGGGCACACGCTTTGCATCAGGTACTGTTTCAGATGGGTTGGGTACCATTTGTCTAATTCTCACCTGGGAACAACAAAAACAACATCAAAACACCTAAGGCTAGAGAAGCTAATCAATAAAAGGAAAAAATAAATAAAAATTACAGCCAACATTTATTGAGCACTTACTGTGTGTCAGGAACTGTTACAAACATTTCACGTTAGTAATTCATGTGAGCTGAGGCTGTGAGATGGGCACCACTGTCATCCCCTTTTCACAGATAAGAAAACTGAGTCTCAGAGTAATGGATCATCCTGCTGGATAATAAAAAAGCCAGGATTTGGGCTCTAAATCCCATACACTTTCTATTTCTCTACTGTCCTAAGCCCATGATATTTGTATACTTTGCATTCTCTGATTTCATAATAAATTAATGTCATTTTAGTAGTTATTACAAAGTGGCTCATGTTAGAGCCTTTTGATAATTTTAGACAGTCTTCTTCCTAAATGACACTGACACAGTTATATATAAGAACAGAATCAGTTTTAGAAGCAAATAGCCCTACTTCTGCTTTTGATGTTTCCCTTCCTTTTCACAGACTAGTCCTGAGAAACATCACTTGAATTTATTTCTGTAGACAGTTTATTAAAGATTCGGCAATAACATGCATCTGTAAACCCTAAAAGCAATTGACACTCTGAGTCACTTTTATGAATATCTGTCCTGATTTCAATGCTATATTGCTAAAATTTCAAGTCAAAGCAAATTTGAGATTTTTCCCAACTCTATCAGAATGCTGCCTGTTTCAGCCAAACAAATACTTTCCCTGTGTCTCTTGCTGGTATCTCCCATTTGATAAGAAGCGAAATCTGGTGTCGGTGTGATTAAAGCCAGAACTTGGGTTTCAAGGAAGCATCCGTTCCTCAGATAATAAAAATGTTATGTCCAGATCCAAGGTTAAATCAACCTCTCTGCCATTGCCCAATTTAGAGAATTGTGGATGTCACATTTTAAGAAAGACCTACAACAAACTAAGCAAACTAAGAAAAACATTAAGTGATGGGTGAAGGAATTAGTAAGTTTAATGCAAGAAGCAATCTTTATAGAGTGTTTTTCTCTAATGCATGGTAATGCGTGGAACTTCACTGCATTTATTAATTGCCCAGACTCACCCTGGGAGGGAGGTCATTACTATTTCCATTAACAGATGTTAGAGAATAGACAACATGCCTGGGGTGACGACACAGCTGGGACTTGAACCCAAATCTGGTAGGAAAGTCTGGTGCTCTTTCTACTACATTACATTCCTTGCTGAGTAAAAAAGGAGAGAAGATTTAAAGTTGGGCAAAAAAGCTGCTTTCAAAAAAAGCTGCGATCATAGAGAAAAGGTATGAGACTTACTCTACTTAACACTATGAAGGAGAGCTGGGAATGTGGCAAGAAGATAAAGTCTGGGATAAAATAGGAACACTTTTCTAACACTGACCTGTCGGAAAATGGGAAAGACGTATGGCCTCCTAAGTTTGATTTCCAGGTCACTAAAGGGGTCCAAGTTCTAAGAAGCTAAAGTGTCAAGATCTCTTCTGGTCTGTAAACTTATTTAATCCTAAAATTCTAAACAAAATATATATTCTCTAAGAACGCTTCTTTTCTTCTAATTTCCATCCTGTCCCAGCTGTGTGACCTAAGAAAGTTATACTGCTACTCCGCAGTTAGCTTATAAAACAAGAATAATATCGCCTTCCAGGCAAGGGTATTAGAAGATTCAGTAAGGTAAGACACTTGAAACACTTAATCCATCATAAACCTCAAACAGTGTTAGTTACCTCTTCCTATGTGTCTGTGAGGTCCGAGTCAGTGTCAGAATCAGAGAGAAGCTGTCCTGGAGGAGCTTCCGGTCTTCGTTTTGAATTATGCCAAAAGCACGGTGAATAGAGCATTGCAGAGATTCGAGGCTTTCCCCATATGTGTGCATCTGGATCAAGCATGAGTGTGCATTTGCTATTGGCGTGCATGTTTTCTTGCTGTTCACTCCCAAAGGAAAAGAATGCAGTGTTCTTTTTCATTGCTTTCAGCGGTTAAGATGGGTATTTTTAGAAAATTCTAGGCAAAAGCATCAAGTTAGCTTTTACATGACATCCTTATCCTCGAAATTTTCCACGAATGCGTTTAATAAAGTTTAATACTACTCTGTTTTATAATTAATCACTGGTATGCTATTTTCTCTTAAAGCAGGCTTTTTGGCCACCAGTCAATGTCTACCGCCCTTATGTAATATAGAAAATGTTTTAGACGTGTATAAAACTTAGTGTGGTGGAACCAGCAGAACTTTCTGCTGCAATCCTACTTTCTGATACCTAGAAAAACTAACTGGAAGCGACTTTTAAAGGAGAATAAAAACAGGCTCCGGACGCGCAGGCCCAGCGGCCACGGCCCACGGGCCCAGCCGCTCCGCGGCATGCGGGATCCTCCCGAAACGGGGCACGAACCCGCGTCCCCCGCATCGGCAGGCGGACTCCCAAGCACTGCGCCACCAGGGAAGCCCTTGGATGTGATTTTTTAAAAGCATCTCTGAAGTCCAAGTAAATATAAGAAAATATGTTGTAGTCACACATACAATTTTAAAGATGGTATCTGGTGCTTAAAGTAAGCATTATTTGCCTGCAAGAAAAGAGTTACGGTAGGAAACGAAAAAACAAAGTTTAATTCCATTTCAAATGAAAAATAAATGTATCAGTTAAAACTGTATTGTCAATCTACGGCCAAGGTCGGTCTCAGGTTACCACCGTGGGGATTCACATGCATTCAAGCATTCCAGGAAGAAACATTCTGATCCACTGCCCTATGGCCTACAGAACGGGCCTTGGCTCCCAACCTGCGAAATGTCAGTGACAATTTCATTTTTTTTATCGCTCTGAGTATGCTGCTGTAGAAAACTGTGTGTCAGAGCCTAAGGAACCTCTCCTTAATACTGCTCCCAGCTCTTAAATTAAGAACATGCCTTTGGGAGATTCAGTTAAAAATAGGCAGGATTTTTTTTTTTTTTTGTCGTTCTATTTTTACAAATAAAATGGAAGTGCGTGTTTGTGCGTGCGTGTGTGTGTGTGTGTGTGTGTGTGTGTGTGTGTGTGTGGAGGTTAAATTAAGCAAAACACCAAAAAACAAAATCAAACAAAACTTAAGACTCCATAATTTGGATCTTACCTTCTCTAAACACACACATTTGACAATAATGGAAAATAAATAGTCAAGTTTGGGAGAAAGCAAAATAATCCTAAAAGAATATAAATGTACAAACATACCTATCCATACAATCCATGAGGTATCTGCATGAATATGTACACATATAAATGTTACATAAAATAGGAAAAATTTAAAAACAGTAGAAATTCATTATTTGTTTCTTTCAGAACCCCTCCCATACAACTGTATATTATAAAACATAACATCATATGTCTGTCTAGGATCATCGGAGTCTTACGCTGTACGTTTCATGACAGCACTACTGTAGGTGTGGCAGAAGTAATAAACAAAAAGGAAACATAAATCCTCTTTTTATGGATAAATTCTTATACATCTGCATTCAAGAAAATTTGGTCACATCCACTATGATAAAATTATAATAAATGCTTGCTTAATTTGGGGGGGACTACATGTGGAAGGTTACAAAAGAAATAACAGAGCAGTTGCTAAGATGAGCTGAATGTTTCTGTGGCAAGGCAATGGGACCTACACTGAAATAAATGTAAATTCTAAGTAAGGTTTTCAGCCTTTCAAGCAAATCGCAATCTATCACCCACTATTACTCTGAAAGTTACTTGTCTCAGATATACTCTAAAGCTTAGACTGCATTATATTCACTAATTTAGGTGGATTCCACTCGGAAATAAATGGTACCAGGTTCATATTTAGCATCCATAAAAATATAAGTCATCATCATGAATCAAAATCTCAACAAATACTTATTGAACCTCTCTACTATGTCACAGGCATATAAAATTGAATTTTAAGATTAACACATTAATAAAAAGTAACTGAGGCCCCTAAAACTCTCCAAAAGATAGAATATAAAATGGAGAAGAAAGCAAAGATGGTATGAGATCATTAGCTTCCTATCAGGCAGCACAATAAAAGCAGAAGCAGCTCTGGAGTCAGACTCAACTGAATTCTAATCCTACTTGTACAGTTAGTACCTGCGGAATCTTAGACAAGTTGCTATAAAACTGGGATGATAAAGCTGCAGGGATTAAATGATATAGTGCAGGGGAAGCACCCAACGTATCCCTTGCATGCTAGTAGATGATCAATAAATAACAAGAGTTTTCATTAACAGTGTTATTAGTAATATCAACTGCAAAATGTTAACTCTGTTACTATTTTAAAAATTTGGTAAAGAACCTATTACTATAGTTAGCATATGAAAAATTCGTGATAAATCCTTGCTGAATGAACAGTCACTGAATGAAGTCCGAACTGTGTGGAGATAGGCAACAAAGGTCAGACAAGGTCAAAGCACTTCTTTCTGTTTCAGTTCTTCTGAGAAGGATTTCCTAAGAAAGAATTTTTATCCCTGCCTCTTTTTCTGCCTTTGTGATTGTTTGACTACTTTAAGAGCAACGTAATTTTTCCCCTGATCTCTAGCGCCACTGCCAGAGAAAGATCTCCTTCCCCATTCTGTAATTAAATAAGACAGTATTATGATGTTCTAAATTTCTGCTTGTTATGATTCCAAGAGACTCAGGTCAGGTTGGTAGAACAAATAATTGTTAGGTGCTTGGGCAGTAAACCAGGCTCAGGGCCATGGTTCTGGGGTGAGAGTAGATTCCCCAGGTTTCCCTTAGTCTCCATTCCCCCTTAACCTAGCAGGCTGCTTCTCACTTTCTGCCATCAGGGCTAATATTCCTGAGTTCTCCATGGCCATTAACACTCATTAGGTCTTCATTTGCTATAAATCCAGGCACTGTGGTGAAATCAATGTGGAAGACACCTTGAACGAGTGGTCCTGGACCTCCGTCCTTGCTTCGTTCTGCCATTACCAAGTCACGTGACACAGGACATGTTTTAACTAGATCTCGGTTTTCCCCTTGGTCAATGGGGACAAAAAGTGAGTCATTAAGAGCACAGGATTTGTAGTCAGAAACGTGTGGCTTCACGCCTTGGCTTTCTTATGTTAAGAGCATTGTAACTTTGTACAAATTACTTAACTGCTTTCTATACCTCAGTTCCTTAGTCTATAAAATGACAGAAGGAATAACATCATACGCTGATAAGGGTCAATGAAACAGCACCTCTAACATACTTATCAGAGCATAAAACACATAGTGTCTCATAGTATCTTCCTCCTCCTTCTCTTCTCATTATTATTACTATTATTGTAATATTAACCAGTGTCTTCCATGTCTGCAATTGTAATCCGCTATACAAGAACCTTAACTTGTTTACAGTATAGTATGGAAGTCAGGAATAGACAGTAATGAGCTAGAAAACGAAACAGAAAGTATGATTCAGATCTAAAGGAAGTCAGAGTAGACAGGAACTAGCAAATGTAAACTAGAAAAACAAAGCAGATGTCATATAAAGGTACCAGGGTTAATACTAAATAAAGACACCGATTGGGATACTAGAACACTTAGACAGAAATTTAGTGGCTATGCATTTAAATGAAGATGAGTTACATGAGTGGGAACCACTTTCTATATCGGAGGCATTCTCCCCAATACATGCAAACAAATTTTAGCCTACAATTTCAAAAATGCACTGTACCATATTTCATGCAATTTGAGTCTAAGTCTATAAATAAGACACATACTTCTTGCCCTTTTAAGTTTTTTGTGGAAAATAAAAATTCAACTCAAACTCAAAAATTCCAGTTCACAGCACACAGGACAGGGCACATTAAACTATGGTATTCCATGAAACTAGTTTGAGAGTTTGAAATCTGACTTACCTGATAAGAATAAGGGACAGTGAACACAAACAAAACTAGACTCACTATCCAAGAACGGTGCCGACAAATAGACCCTTACCCTTATTTCTGTGAATTTGTTTTACAGAAATCTGAGAATTCTACTCTTTAAAAATTATGACCCGAATATAAAAGGAATAAAAGTCAGATAATGTCAATGCAAAGGAATAGTAAAAACAAAACTAATAACCAAAAAAATGCTTCTTATCCCTGATCTAACATTTTTCCGATTCAGTACCTCAGAGGTTGCCAAGTCATTGGAAAGAAGATAAATTACAACAGATGGAAAAACACGAAGCATCAGAAATCAGCAGGTTATGATAAATCTATAATGTGTCTTGTTCATAGGGGGAGAAATCTACAAATTTGGCAAAGCGCAAAAAGGGAAAAAAATATTAACCTGGCCATTTCAAACTTGGCTTTCAAAAATTATTTTTTCTAGAAAATGCAATGCCTTGTTGCTAAATTTGGTTTCCTTTTAGACAATCAAAATCGAATAAATAAGAATCAGGAGTATTCAAATCAAAAGTGGAAACGTGTCTTGATTTCCTCTAAATCTGGAATTATTATATTCCTTTTTCCTTCTAAGTTTAGTACTCTAAACTAGATCTTTCTGTTCCTATCCCTCCTCTAATTGTGTGTGTTCACATATTTTCATTTCCCTAAGGATTTCTGGGTCCCCGATATCTGTTTCAAAGCCAGTGTCTAAATGTTGTGCAGAGGGCTGCGGACGTTCATGACAGTTACGATACAATCAATACTGCAGTTTGTGATCAGCAAGGTGAGGAATAGTGTACCATGCACCTTATATAGAAAACACGTGACCTGCTGGTGGTTCTCAGCAAGCTCAATGTCTGACATCTTATATCATGAATCCAGGGGCACTTGGGTCAAATCTAACTGCCATGCTAGATGGGTAATAGATATCTTCTAGGATACCAGTGACAGTGACAGATAAGACATTTTAGCTGGCACTTACACACTTCCAACAGAAAATAAACACAGCAAAATTTTATTGGGAATAACACCACAAAACTATAAAGATTTTTAAATGCCGTCCCAAATAAAATGCAACAACAAAAAAAGTTACAGCCGAAAGGAAGCCAAAAAGAAGATGACAGCCTCAGTAGAACCCTTCAACACCTATTTTTCTGCATGAACATGTGTTACTTTAAATTATTTTATACCATCTCTTAAGTCAAAATGCAAAACTGTAAGGATCAGGAAAAAATCAGACAGGAGACAGCCAGCAGTACAGACGCCACCATAAACCATGACATCTACACGGAAATAAATTGGTTATAATGGGTCCTTAGGGGCTGGGCAGAGGGCAAACAAATTTGACACATTGTCTGTTCCCTGACAATGGTCTCTACATTTCATCAAAAGAAGAGCATCTTAAGATTTACAAACAATGTTCTCTACAATTTTTATATTCATTTATACTATACAAATATTGTAAGGCAGTGTTCTCCATGTATACATAATTTTAAAGTTATTATATGGTTAGAAAATAACATACTATCTTTCTAATTTATAATGAAGTTAAAAAGAAATGATTAATCTATTTAATACTCTTCTTAGTATGAAAACACAGTGCAGTTCCTAAAGGTTGTGTGTCATCTGTATCAAAACAGATTGTACTCATACTCAAAAGCATCTCTGATCTGCTGCCTGTTGCAATGAGTCTGTTTTAACTTATACTTTATTTTTTTAACTTACACTTTATATTTAATAGTATGGCAGCAAAATAAACTTTAAAAAAAGAGAATAATCAGCTTACCTTTTATTATCATAAATCTGCAAGTTGCCTCTAACAAACATATTTCAAACCTAGAAACTCACTTGATTTAAAAAGTAACATTTTGATAAGTAACAGAAATATTATTTAGTAACATGCCCATCATTTCTATTTACTTTCTTACTTTCAAAGAATTTTATCACCTTATTTTTTGAAGTTTCATTTCAAGTGTCATCACTTTATTTTTTATTTTATATTGAAGTATAGTTGCTTACAATATTATATTGGCTTCAGGTGTACAATACAGTGATTTGATATTTTTACAGATTATGCACCATACAAAGCTATTATATTATTATTGACTATATTCCCCTGCTGTACATTACATCCCTGTGACTTATATAACTGGTAGTTTGTACTGCTTAATCTCCTTCACCTTTTTGTCCATTCCCCACCCCTAACCCTCTGGCCACCACTAGTTTGTTAATA
>NW_006790911.1:1774366-1788501 GCF_000442215.2 Lipotes vexillifer | reverse complement strand
TTCCCTACAAGAGCTGATAACTTTTGACCATGTGAAACACAGACTTGAATATGAACCTGAATAATTGCTGTTTTCCTGTAACTAGCTGCAGAGGAGACCGTAAGCTGTTTGAGAGTTGACATCCAAACATCTGCAAGAATTGTGACTTTCAAACCCAACCAGCCTTCAATAAATATCACAGGCTGTTAAATTTAACAGCATTGAGACCCACCTCAGGCTCAGGGTCAGCACCTGCTCCTTGGACTTCAGTAGATCTCCGACTTTAAAACTGGTATAGCCCAGAAAGCTTCGCTGAAAATAAGAAAGAATGGTTTCCATTAACTTCTGAGGTTCTCAGTATTTTGTGTCACAGCAATCACACAAAACTAGTCTTCAGAAGAGTGCAATGTTAAATCTATTAGCCTGACAAATATTTCATTGACAGAAATACAACCATCAGTAATAGATATCCACTTCATGGGGCGAGGTTGAGGGATGCAAATGCATCCTTCTCATTAAAAACAGAGATGA
The DNA here is from genome assembly GCF_000442215.2 of Lipotes vexillifer. Lineage (NCBI taxonomy): Eukaryota > Metazoa > Chordata > Mammalia > Artiodactyla > Lipotidae > Lipotes > Lipotes vexillifer. The sequence goes on along the minus strand of NW_006790911.1, from coordinate 1,787,991 downwards.
ATAGTCAGGAAAATAACAAAATGTCTAACACAGAAGCCAGGACTTTTCCATGAACACATTTTCTCCCCACATGAAAACTGAGATAAAAGAAAAGATGACAGACGTTTAATATTTACCAATGCCGTCCTTGTTCTTATTAGAATTCCTCAAGTCATGGGCAGCAACAACTTTGTATTCCAGATATGAGCAAATCTGTTAGTTGGAGCTATTTTTATGTGGGATTCTGTGCAAGTTATAAATAGAAATGCTACATTTCTCCCCCATCGCAGCAATGTTTAAAAGTATTTGTTTCCTTTGTTATTTCTACACTAGCATGGGACAATTTCACGCCGACACACAAAAAAGAATGGTACTTATTCAATTACATTTTCTAAAATTGCTTTTTTAACCTATCATACTGGGTGTTGACTATCTATGAATATATCTACCTTCTACACTCTCTGACTCATAATATAAAGAATAAAACACTAAATTGGTTTTTCTTTTCCAGGATAAAAATCTTTCATCTCTTTTTAATATTCCTGGCTGCCTGTGATTTAAAAGTCACAATATTATGGTATACCATAAATAAAATTTCTCATTCTCCTTTCAAGGTCAAGATGTAAACACGAAAATATCAGTATCAAACCCATATTATTACCTATACCATTGCTGCCTAACACACCATAATACTTTACAAGAAGTCTACACTACATCTTCCAGAACATTCTCTCTTCATAGGTCTGTTGCCAGCCTGCCCTAGAATGAGATGCTGGACTTAAGTCAACTGGTTCTTTTCAGAGGAAAGAGCACAGTGATTCCATACATAAGAGGCTGCATCTACACAAAGTGATCCTTGAACATAGAGAAGACAAGCTTCAGGTCAGAATTTTTCTCCTTCTTTTCAAACTCCTAACTTAGAAGAACTGGTTCAAACGACTTAAAGGCAAACACCTGAAATACAACTCGGTTGTAAGTTGGAGATGCCTATATGTTAGTAATGATGAAACCTAATTAATTCACTTGAAACTCGAAGAAGTGGTTTAGATACCAAGTTGCCAAACTGGGGATCACAGAAGACTAAATTATTAGGTGGAGAATGTTATGTGAAAACAAGCTGTGATGACATGAGTGCTGAGAGTGAATCAAGGCAGAGAAGAATTCCAAGAGCTGTATGAACAAAGCCAAAATTGAGGGTGGCTTTTCAGTAAGGGGTAGAGAGTGTCTAGAAGAGACCCAGCTGAACAAAAGCACTTACGCCACCTCAGCAGATAACCTATTAGGACGTCGCTGTATAAAAGGGCTCCCCTTCTCCACACTGCTTGTCTCCATTCCTTATCCTGTTGTATTTTTTCCGTTGTCACTTAAATATTATGTATTTAATTGCTTATTCTGTCCTCCCCTCAAAATAAAAATTGAGATTTGAAGATCCACAACGAGCTTTGTCTTCTGGTAACCTCCCAACTGCCTAACACACATTAGGTGTGTGATAAATAGTGACTGACAATAAATGAATGAATGAATGGCATAGACACTAGCTTTCAAGTAATTTATACCATGAGATATAAAAGAAATACTCCTCCTGCAGATATTTATAAACCATTATAATTCACTGACCTGTGGGAAATCAAAACAATTTTTTAGCTTGTGGATTGTATAGCGTGGTAGTGAATTTCACTTTAGCATTTTGTATTTTAAAGAGATGTCTTGCTTATTTCTCTTTCACCAGTAATTAGGGTTGTTAATTTAAATTCTACTCCTCACTCATTATCCTCACTTGAAGAAAATGCTCAACCCACCAGAAATGTCACGGTGCCCCCAAATTTCCAGTTATTTCTTCTCCTTGCCTTTTGAGATTTCTGAAGGAAGGGATGGTTTTAGAATTAAGAAAACAAACTGCACATGCCATGAATGTTAGTGTGGTCTTTTCAGCAATAGAAGCAGCAGATGTCCCAGACGGGAATGTAGCAACGAGAGACAGGTGGAGGGGCTATTTTCAGACATGCGCCCCAGACACACCAGTAGGCACAGCTGCAAGTAGTCTGTGACCACAAGTCATTGAATGTCTCTCCTGCCTACCAGGCCGGGAGCTCCTGTGGAAGCAGGACCTTGGCTCATCCATCTTCTAGCTCAGCCCATTGTCCAGAACAGAGAGGCTGCATGCTACGCCCAATGCTGCACTGTGAGTGTTTGTAGTGTGCCAAAAAGGATGCCTGTGAGTCAAACTTTTCCATCACAACTGTCAGCCACATGCTTAATCTCAAGGGATATTATCTTTTGAGAGAGATCTTACAGAAATCATACAATCCATTATAAATCAACTTAGGTAATGGCATTATGAAAGGGTGTCAAACCAGAGGAAGTGTTATTTATTCTAAAAATACTTTTTAAATTTATCCTAAAAATAACTGTACATTAGGACTACATGTTGCATAAAATGCATTTAATAAAATCCCTCAGTTTAAAGACATTGCCTAATTGTTTCACATTGCAATACCGAACAATGGACTTGCCTATACTCTTACTTTCTAGCAGGTTTTTATGTGTTTGCTTCACCTCAGTATAAATAAAACTAGGACCCTCCACACCCCTGAAAGTGGAAAACACATCATTCATTTACATGAATATTCATTGGACTCCTGGTCAAAGAATGAATTAGAGAGAAAACGGTCTTCTCTATTATGAAACCTGAATCCCCATGGAGGGAAAACAGCACAGAATGCTAATGCAAAAGAATAATTTAATATAGAGTTATTTTATCTTTACTGTCACTTTAATCATAATCATAGAATTGAAGAAAATTATTTCAAAAAATCTGTTTATATTCCAAATATAACTCAGGGAACAATGTTTTCATCTCTCCTTCAGTATTGTTTCTAAAATTCTCATCTTCAAGGTTTTAAGCTGGGAGATCCAATATCAGGAGAAAATTTAAAAACAAAGAAAAACTAGAGTTGGAGGTCTGAAGTGTAGTTCTAAATCCATGATTATGCCCAAAAATGGAAATCTGGGCAATTAAATCACTTCTCCCAGCCCCCAGGCTGGCTGTCCACTGATGGACGCTGTCAAGCTCCGTTTGTCTGTCTTCTCTCTCACAAATCTGGGACTTGGACAAGTTACTCCACCATACTAGGCCTTAGTTTCTGGATGAAAAAGTTGCATAGGATAACTGTATCTTTCTCATAGTTATTGTTATGAGAATTAAAGTAATCCAGGCAAAGCACTTAGTACATTGCTGGGAAAATAGGAAGCACTGCATAAATATTAGCTTGCACAGTACTTAAGGGAAATATGCCCAGAAGTCCGATGACTTAAATATAAGTCCACTTCCAATACTTTTTGGAAAAGGCAGAGTATATTTTTTTAAAGAAAGTCTATGAGAAATTCCTATTATAAAAAAGAAAAATGTATGTTTAAAAGTAAAAGTTAGATTCAGGGAAATATAAACTAGAATAAATTCTAGTGAAAAAAAAAGATATGAAAGTTATGTGGTCCTTTATAGTTCTTAGTGTTGAGCACACGTTACCTATGATTCCTTATAGCTCAAATTTTTATTAGATCATGTGGAATGTTTGTCAGAGGCCAAGAAATGTCTGAATGAAATCAACAAACATTAAGACTTGTTAAGACATGGCCAGTCTGTAGATGAAGAGACAGGAACTCATGGGAGTTAACTGGCTTACACCTGGTCACAGAACTAGTTAATACGCAGAAGCCAAGTTAGGATCCAGGTTTCTTGCTCTGCAGTCCAGAACTCTTTCATCCCCCGCACGCTGTGCCTCATTTGCAGGACAGGTGGCAATTCCCCTTCCTTTTGACAGGCTCTCTGCCTGCACTCTGTGCAGCTCTGACTTTTCTTGCCTGCTCATGACAATGCAACACTCACCATTATCATTCTGGTGCAGGCACCCAAAGCAGGTGATCATCAAATTGTTAGATGCACTATTTCAATCACTCACCTGGCTGGAGAGTGATATCAAGCGGGGTGGAGAATGCAGGGCACCTGTCTCAATCCCTGGCTCTGCTCTACGGGGAGCGTACAAATAAACCAATCATCCTGCCTGCCCTGGCAGGGACTTAGCACAAGTCACAGACATCCAGAATGCTCAGCAGGGTTGCATACCTGCCTGAAGCAGGTCCTCAATGGTTTCATTCCCCTGGTACTACACAAGGATCCAGAGGAAGTACTCCTCCATACACATACCTCCATCACCTATGTTCATCTCACAAAGCCTGTATTCAAAGTTTAGGTTTCCTTTATACTACAACTTTCATGGATCTCCCAAGTTTTTCCAAGTACTGTCCAGAGCTGCATTATCCAGCATGTGCACTAGTTTGTGGCTACTGTGAGTTGTGTTCTAAGTGTAAACACAAATCAGATTTATAAGATGTGACATGAAAAACGGAGTGTGAAATATATCATTACTGATTTCTGAATTGATTACATTTTGAAATGATAATATTTTACATATATTGAGTTAAATAAAATATTACAACTAATTTTACCTGTTTTCTTGTTACTCTTTTAAAAGCATGGGCTGCTAGAAAATTTTAAATTACATATGTGGCATGCATTAAATTTCTAGTAGACAGTGTTGTTTTTTTATTTTTAATTTTTATTGGAGTATAGTTGCTTTACAATGTTAGTCTCTGCCATACAGCAAAGTGAATCAGTCATACATATACATGTATCCCCTCTTTTTTAGATTTCCTTTCACTTTAGGTCACCACAGAGCACTGAGTAGAGTTCCCTCTGCTATACAGTAGGTTCTCATGAGTCATCTGTTTTATACATAGTAGTGTACATATGTCAATCCAAATTTCCTAATTCATCCTCTCTCCCCCCTTGGTATCCATAAGTTTGTTCTCTACATCTGTGTCTCTATTTCTGCTTTGCAAATGAGTTCATCTGTACCATTTTTCTAGATTCCACATATAAGCGATATTATACAATATTTGTTTTTCTCTTTTTGACTTACTTCACTCTGTATGACAGTCTCTAGAAGACAGTGCTGGTTTTTGAGGGTAAATGAAGATATACATAATACTCTGACATATTCTCATAAAACTATATACTGGAACTGTGGTGTAGGTTTTAAAAGGTCTTTGAAGACCAGAAGTTTATATTGTGAAGCAGGCTGATACACAGCATCTCCTGCACATAACTTACAGGATGGGCCCTTTTTCATACTTTTGTACAGGTACTTTTTCTTCCCCCTCTACTCTAACAGACATGGTTGTGTGGTTTCCCACTCTATAGGAAGGGACAGAGGGTACATGAACTATATGCGCTGAAAAAATACGTGACAAAGAAAAAAGAACTGAGAGAATACCTATTACAACTTGATGAACAGTCCAAAGAACACATTAAAATGCAATTTAGGGCAAAGTCATATATTATAAAATTACATCTTTACTATGAATATACCTCACAAGGTCTCAGAGCACAGCCTGGTATCTGCTTGACTAAGTCATCACCAAAGGTGTGGTTTCATCTAATAGATGCTGCCGAAGAATGCAAAGAAATGTATGGAACATATTTGAAAGATTTATAATAAAAAATTTTAGCTCGTTTTTTTAAATTGGAGTACTTAGTGGCTAGAGTCCGTGGCATATTGTAATGGCAGAGCCATTACCTGCTCTATGTTCTTGGCCAAGAACTTAAATTCTCAAGAATTTTTTTCAGTGTCCCAAAAAATATTTTGGAGGAGTGATGAGATGTATAATAATCAGTGGTACTTCAAAGCTGCTCAAGGCGTGACAATTTTTCTCTATCCAGAACATCATGTGCTCTGAGGGTGTTAGAAAAGCCAAGGCATGCTGACTTGTTCTTATTTAGACTCATTCTTATCATGCTTGAGATTTAGTTTGGTAATATAATTACCATTTTATTGATTTCCGATGTGTCATAAAAATGTACTCGATTCTTACCATGTTATTGCAATTATTTTTAGACACCCCCTCCCTTTTTATTCTGGTGGTTCTAAAAAAATATAAGATGGCTGGCAAACCAAAATCATGGTATGCTTCCTAATGCATTCAATACATATATCAAGATTTGCTAATTTCCGGGCACAGAGCTAGGGCTATTAACGTAAATAAAATATACATGATCTTTGCAATCATGGAGTTTAACATGTAGTAGGAGAGTGGAGACACTACTAATAAATAATACCCATTCTGCCCAAGTTGCATTACTAATAGCATTTGATTTTGTTTAAATGGGAATTGTATCCCGATTCCCTTCTACCCAGGGACTCTGATCATCTCAGTGATTATGTAAGTGGTGGGACTGTTGGCCTTCTGTACCCTGGGATGCAGAACAATTGATATAAAACCCACAGATATGCAAAGCCAACTGTAAGGGACTTGAGCATCCATGGATTTTAGTATCCGAGGAGGATCCTGGAACCAATCTCCTGAGGATATTGAGGAATGACTGTATACCAACTGAGTTTTCCTTTCCAGAATTGAAGGAACAGGATGAGTTGCTCAGAACCTTTTCAATTTGGAATGTGATACCTGGAGGTGTAATGGTCAGACTGTACAACACTTTAAGAAAGGAGAAGCAGGGCAATGGACAGAGCCTGGTTGCTTTAGGTCATTTTGAGTAGCTGGAGACTTGGGCAATTTCCCCATGACTTTTCTTAACATGAGAAGAACAAGTCTGTTACCTACTCTACATCCAGTTACTTGCTTCTGAATGCATTCCTAACTGATACAATAGGCATGTCAGAGAATGCCCATTGAGAAGTTTCTTTTGGTCCAGGAATTATACATGAGTCTTTGTCAAGGATGAGGACACAAGATAACAAATGTTCCACATTGTAAGTTCAGAAAACCTCATCACAGTGCCTAAAAGGAGCCAGTTTAGAGAAACTGGCCTATCAGTAACCACAACACAGCCAGTTCATACAAAGGTAGTGTTGGAAGAGAGAGGTCAGAATTTGGGGAGGATACAATTTAGGAAATGAAGCGGATCTCTCTCTTCGTTAACCTCAGGAAGACATCTCCATCTCCAAGGCCAAAACCAAAGTCATGGGAGTATGGACCCAAAACATGACTTATGAAGCTTGAAGGTGTCCAAACCATCTCTACCTCTGCTGTGTTGGGAACTGGTGACTGTGTCTCCTTTGAGAATCACTGATTATCTAGTACCCGATGCTGCTGGGGCTCATAGAAACGGTCAGAAGAGACATGGTTCAGCCAGAACCAGATCCCCCATGATGGGAAAGTATACAATGGGAAGGGGCCTCCAAGGCCTCCAGAAATACCTATATTTGTGCTCACAGGAGAGCCAGCATTTCACTCTGCCACAAAGAGAACTCAGGCAGCATTATGCTGAGAAGCATCAAAACCAGCATAAAGGGCACCACACCTCATGGTGGGCAAGCACAGAAGGAACCTCTCCCCTTTCCTTTCTCCTGAGCGACTGAGCAATGAGAGGAGGAAAGGGGAGAATGTGTGAGGATGGACCATTCCCCCTCCCCCCACCGCAAGTTGCTAGAAGCGCAGAGATGTCTACAGCCTGTAGCGGGAAATGGTAGAGGAGAGGGTGGAAGAGAATAATTTAAAACCAGAGAAGAGACTCAAGTTTTAAAATGAATAAGATGCATCCCATTCCAAGACCTTGAATGAGAGAAAAAATAGGGGGCAAATGCATACAGTTAGGCCAAGATGTCATTAAAATCTCAAGCAAGGGGGATTTAACACAGAGAAATTGTGGGAGTGAGCAGTTGGAGGAAAATAATTAAACCAGCTCATCTTTCTTGAACCTCAAAAAATAAATGGGAATTTTTTTAAAAAAACGATTAACTTATTCAGAGTTATAAATTTCAGTCTTTTTTTTTTTGCCATTTGCAGCAACATGGATGGACTTGGAGGGCATTATGCTAAGTGAAATAAGTCAGACAAAGAAAGACAAATACTGTATGATATCACTTACATGTGAAATGTAAAAAACACAACAAACTAGTGAATAAATAAAAAAAGAAGCAGACTCACAGATACAGTGAACAAACTAGTGGTTATTAGTGGGGAGAGGGAAGGGGGAGGAGCAAAATAGGGGTGGGGGAAAAGGATTATTATGGGATTATATGAAATCATGTGTGTGAAACGTTTGAAAATTGTAAAGCACTATAGATTTTTTTTTAATTTAAAAAAAGAGTTACAAATTTCAGAAGGCCTTACATTATATGAAGGAACCGTAAAGGGTGTGAGGACGGCTTGCACTGGCGGTTCTAGTTTGAAGGAGGACGTCTGAGTGGTCGTAGGCAAAAGGCCTGTGACCCGCGTCCTGAGCTGGGAGAGAGCACCACTGGGCAGCCAGGCAAGGAGACTGCATGTGTCCTGCAGGGAGAGAGGCCTGAGGCTGGGAGGACTCGCTGGTTCCTTGGGAGAAACTCTACAAGCCCAGGTAGTCTTGGCACCAAGATTGGCGGTGGAAGTGAGAGCAGCACAAGAGGCTGAAGGGACTGGCAGGAAACAAAGCATGAAGATTCATTTAAGTCAAAGAGAGTTATTCAGCCTGTTCCAGGAAGAAACTAGAAGGCTGCGTTCGGCATGAGAGAGCACGAAGTACCCTTTTCCTTCCCCTATGCTGAGAGATGCAGAGGTGGCTGACTCACTTCTCAGCCAATGCAAGGCACGCTTTCTGGAGGGCTCCCTTGGCAGGTTGGGATGGCAGCTGTTGCCAATGAGAAAATGAATGCTACCTAGTACAGGGCTCCCCACACCCACCGGAAGAAGGTTGCCAACTGCCTGTAGGATTTCAGGGAATTTCAAATAGGCCTTTCAGTTGGCAGGGCCTCTTAGACTCAACTTACTTCTGGACTTCTTCCACCTTTCTGAATGCAAGATCCCAGGGACCAGCCTGCTGGGCTATTCTTCAGGAGCCTCCGTTGCCTACTGTAAACTTGTCTTTACAGCTTTAAAGCAAAATTACCTGTTACCCTCTTGCTCTCCCAACTTGTAAAAGCTTGAGATGCAATGGCTCAGATGCAGCAGGAAAACCTCAGCTGGATTTTCCGGCACTGGGCTGCACTTCGGTGGCAGCTTCTGTTTCAACCTGCCCTACAGTGTTGAAGCGGCTGGATGCAGAAAACATCACAGTCCTACGGCTAGTCAGCCCTCTGCGTCCTTGCCGAAGCGGTTGAGCTCACACCTACAATTTCTCAGCCTCCTGTTGGTCCTGGAATGTTGGCTCCGAATCACATCTCAGTTACCTGCAGGGCAATTTCTAGACTCATCTCTAGCCAGCTGAACTAAATAAGAATTCACTTGAGGATGATTTTCAGGAGACAAGGAACGAAGTCCATGCAATTCCACAAATATGTGACCGTGTCTCCTTGCATGGTCACACTTTATTAATTTAACTCAATTTTATTTGTCAGCTAGAAGGCAGGAGGCCAGAGAAAACCCAAATGATTAGCTTAGAAGTGATGTGTGTGTGCCTTTCGGAAACAAAAGAAACACTTACCCCAACCTCTGGCGGGGGATCCTTATGTTCAGGGAGGACACTTGTTCTAACCTAAGGAGAAAAACAAACATCTTCTGTATGACTTTGGAGTAGAAACCAGTGCAGAAGCTTCACACAGGTGCTGTTTGCATTTTCCCTCATCTGGCGTCAATTCAGACTCTGTGGTTAATCATTACTGAAGGTGCCTGTGTATGACATCCACTGTGGGCAACAACGACGCTATCTTTTTATAGTTCCTGAATTTCCTGAGGTTCGTAAGTAGACAGAGCTCATCCCATCACTCCTTGTCAAATACAGAGATATCTGGGCTTTAGGTGAACCACTTTTAATCTCCTCGAAAAGCAAAGCTCATTCAACATTCCAGGGAAAGGACAGAGTTGGCATAGAGAATGTCATTCCATGAATGCATATAACTATTTATTCTCTTTTAGGATATCTCTCTCTCTTGAGAATTCTGGGCCAAATTGTGATATACCATCATCTAGATTCCTTTGAAAATTAATTTCTGATTGTGGGAGGATAATAGTGTAAAATAGTCATTTGGGGAAGCTTTTCATATGTTTAAAAAGCATTCCTGGTGAAAAATCAACTCCTTAGATGATAAGTAGACATCTTTCTTCTAGTGGGTGGTGATCCTCAACCCTGGCTGTACATTAGAATTACCTGGGGACCTTTCAAACTACCTGTGCTCTTTCCTGTCCACGGATATTGACCCTAATGTACAGTTACGAGTCTATGATTCTCTATTTAAGAAAAAAGATGTTTCCGATAAAAAGAAGTCACAATTATCTTTCTCACTTAAGAAAAAGCTAGTAAAAGCAGGAAGCAAACATAAAACCTAAACCTAGTATATCTAAATTTGAAGTAAGGATGAGATAAACAAGTTAAATGAATACACAGCAACATACAAGAACACTGTGTTTAACTGGAGAGCAGAGGGCTGCGGGGAGGGATGGGAGAGAGGAACCCAGGAACATATAATGGATCAACATTTTAGGGGCTCATTTTAACAAAATCCCTTTGGAGGTGCAGCAAGGGCAATCATACTTCTTTGTTTCTTTATGACAGATCCAGCATTATCACTTGTACAATTTGTCAGTCATTATGAGTCAAAATTGTTCACCATTATTTTGTCACACAAAATAATGACAGGAGATATCCCAACAGAGTAAACAACACAATTTACAGAACATGCTCAGCTCAGGATTTCATGACAGAGAGCTCACTGTTTAAGAGCATTTCCAGGTTGGTAGCTGCATTAACGTTCTTTGGTCCGGAATGTTCAGAGGTACCCTTCAGTCTCATTATCTGGAAATCATTAGCTGGCCCTAAAGGATGAGGAAGCTTGGAAACTATATATTAATATATAGCACGCTGTAATGGACCATATAGTGTGTGTGTGTGTGTACACACATAGACTATATAAATACAGTGTGTGTGTGTGTGTGTGTGTGTGTGTATAGACTATATACATAGCATGTGTATATACACACACACTATATACATATATACATATGTATACTAGAATAAATTATATACATAGTGAATAAATTATATACAGAGTGAATATTCACATACATGCAACTCATACACACACATATATATGTGTATATTTATACATCATTTTAAGAAAATATTTGATATCCAAATAACATTACCCAAAAGGATATATAGAGTATATACATAGTGTGTGTATATACACACACACTATATACATATATACATATATATATATCAGAATGAACCACATATATAGGGAATATCCACATACATGCTAACACACACATGTATATATGTGTATATTTACATATCATCTTAAGAAAATATTTGACATCCAAATAATATCATCCAAAGGGATATATAAATACAGTATGTGTGTGTGCACATATATACATATATGTATATACTTATATAGACTATACACATAGTGTGTGTATATACATAACACTATATACATATATACATATATATACCAGAATGAGCTATATATACAGTGAGTAAATATTCACATACCTGCAACTCATACACTAATGTATATTGGTATATTTATATATCATTTTAAGAAAATATTTGACATCCAAATAACACAATCCAAAGGGATATGCTTGAATTTAGAAATAAAGTGAAAGAAGTCCGAAACTGTTAAACATATGTAGGACTGCATATAGTGTGTGTGTGTGTGTGTGTGTGTGTGTGTGTGTGTGTGTGTTTGTAGACTATGCAATCTAATGTTGGACAAAGGTAGAATAATAGTGACAATTCCTGCAACACCATCATTAAACTCCTAAATTTAAATTGATTTTATCAGTATAACATTTATTTCTTAAATGTTAAATAAATATGAATAAACTACATAGAAAAAAAGATTTTTAACACAAAGGTGTATACTATGAAAAAGTCTAAAGATATTCACAGACTGGTTTGCCATATCCAGTGTGTGCGAGTGTTTGTGTGTGAAGGAGAGAGAGAATGAATTTCACTTTACATAATAAAAGTATTTTTGAAAAGTACATGTACACCACATTTTATTAAATCATGGCATGTTTAAATCACTAGCAGAGCTCTTGATTTAGAGGAAATGAAAGACAAAATTATAAATCAATTTTAAATTTTATAAAGTCAAATTTTTATAGGAAATGTTTGTTTAAATCAGCATGTATGTACAGTTCTAAAATCTTTAAATTTAAGGTCAGTACTACTTATGTTTAGCATATAGGTTACATATCGATGATGCTTTTCTTGCGTTATCGTACTACCCTCTTCACAGTGAACACAAACTAGGTGGCAAACACTGGGTTTGCCAGTGAATAAGGTCCCATTCCTTCTCTTCAGGACTTCAGAGTCTGGTGGGCAGGACAAATGTATGAATAATCCAGGACAATGTCGTAAATTCTATAATGGAAATGTGAGCATTTTCCTGTCTGCATTCAGAGTGAAGAGTAACTAGTTCAGCCTGTAAGTGTCAGGAAAGGCTTCACAAAAGAGGTGGTCTGGGGTTTTGAACAATGCGTAAGAGTTTTAGGTAAAGAAGGATGCGACAAAGCAACCAAGGTGTTATGTATCAGGCATGCAGCATGGAGTCATAAAAGCCCATCTGTGTTTGGAAAAGAGTGAGTATTCTGATGATGCTATAACATGGGGGCCTCTAGGGATGTGACAAAAGCCGACTGTGTTTGGGGAGAGAGGTTGGGGGCCATTTGTTGTAGAGGTCCATCTGTCATGTTATAGAATCAGAGCTGTACGCAATTTCTAGGAAATCTAGCAAGGCGTTCAAGTACAGGAGTGACATGATCGGAGCCCCTTGAATCATCCCAACTCTGCCCAGACTCACGTCGGAAGAATTATCTAACCTCTTTATGCCAGTTGCCCTATGCCTTTATGTCCGCTATCTTTAACATGGGGTTAATAAGAGACCCCATAAGTTGTCATGAGTATGACATCTTTTCAGCACTTAGAACAGTACTTAACACAGAGAGGGAAGGAGGGAGGAAGTGAGAGAGAAAGGGAAGGAGGAAGAGAAGAAGTGAGGGGGGAGGGGAAACAAGAAAGAAGACAAAAGAGAGAGTTAAGAGATGACAGAGGAAAGATGGGATGAAGCAGAGAGACAGGGAGACAGGACCAGAGGGAGGAATATGCCCCTGAAAAAAAAAAACAAACATAAATAAACCCTGGACAGATTTAGCTGAGACCTCTTGGTGAGAAAGGGATGAAGCAATGGCTGTCACTGTAGCATCTGGAATATTCCAGTTCATCGGCAATGTCATGCCTCCTGAGATTTACTGGCCTTCCTTAGAAATTCATTTTCCCTTTTTTGGTCTTATTAGCAGTTCTTCCCCCTGTTTTTCTTCACCATACCCCTCCCTGTCCCCTGATCCTTCCTGGAAGATAAGAATGTCTGCCTGACTACACATTTAGAGTTCTTATAACTTCCTTTTGTCTGGATTTTTATATCAAATAAAGCAAGAAAGGTCAATTACTAGAAGAGGTCATGTAGAAAATTATATATTCCGTCTTGAATATTTCTTAAGGTTCCTGTAAAACAAATTCATTTCCTTCTCTATCAACTTCATAAGCTCAACATTCTATGCACTAAATTTACCCTGAAAAAAAAAAAAAAAACAACCAAAGGAAAAACAGGTAGCATATAGGGAGGGCAACCCTTTCATCA
>NW_006790911.1:1768701-1774260 GCF_000442215.2 Lipotes vexillifer | reverse complement strand
GACCCTCTTTCATCAAATCCTTATAGATTAGTTCATAAACTTTGTTTCCAAGCAAGAGGCTACTTGGGCTACCGCTGCAGTGGCTGAATACAGCACTCCAGTCCATGGGGGACAACTTATTAAAAGAGTCACCCTTGCTACAAAGAGGCTGGGCACAGCTACCCTGAGCCAGGGAGGAGGGTGATTGCTGTTATTTTTCATAGGTGAGTGGTGCTAGGATACCGTTGGGTAACCAGATCCACAGAAGGGGAGGCCGTGCTGCCACGATGCTGTGCACCAGGTTGTCCAGGCCTGGACCTCACTGGTAGGTGAGGAAGGAGCAACCTTCCCCTGGAAGGCGGAATGGAAGATGTTGGCAATAGTGGAGGAATACCTCGGGGCAGGGAGAAAGCCCAGGTTCTTTCCTCAGACTATTGTCATATCTGATAAGATCTCTGATAATGAATATGTCATTGAAACACATCCCTTTTTTCTAATAAATGCATTACTCTTATTCTTTCTGTATCTCAAATCAAAATATATAATATCATCACATTTACTTGTTCCACTTGAAATGAGATATAGAATTGCCTTAATATTCAAACACATGGAAATCTGACTGCAACAGAAATGTTTAGCCCTCTTGCACAATATGAATTTTTGGAGAGGAAGCTGCTCAGTCAGGATTATATTTCCTAGGATGCCTTGTATTGACAGATAACCATGTAACTAGTTCCTATCAATAAAATATAAATGATGTTTGCCGCATCTAAACTGGATTTTTCAGAAGTGGATCTAGAATGCCCTCTCCATTGTCTCTTTAGGTGACTGCAGAGCTGCACCTGGTCCCAGAATGACCACATAAAAGAAAGCCATCCACCATCCATCACTACCAGTATTAGGCTATCAAATGATTGGTTAGCTTTCTAGTGCTGTGTAAAAAATAACAACAAACTTAGCTGTTTAAAACAACATTCACTTATTAGTTCACAGTCTGTATGTCAGAAGTCCAGGCCTGGTATGGCCGGGCTCTCCCATCCAGTCCTACGTGCAAGGCTCAAATCAAGGTGGCAGCTGGCCGCATCCTCATCTGAAAACTTGTCTAGGGAAAGGTCAGCTGCCAGCTCCCGCAGGCTGTTAGCAGAACTCAGTTCCTTGCAGCTCTAGCACTGAGGTCCCTGTTATCTTGATGGCTGTCAGCTGGAGGCTGCTATAAACTGTTGGAGGCGGCCCTCATTCCTTGCAGTGTGGCCTCCTCCATCTTCAAATCCAGCAATAAAGAATCTCGTTTGCATCAAACCTTCTTGCACTTCACATCTTCAGATTATGTAAAACATGTACAACATGGGGTGGTACCTTGGGGCCATCTTAGAAGTCTGTCCCCCACAATGATAAGAGCTAAACGTCCATTGTGCTAAGACACTGAATTTGGATGTTTACATTTGTTTCAGTGGCCAGCATAACTTAGACCTCCCATTGGTTGTAAATGAAATTTTGAATTCAGTTTATGGCTATGAAGAAATGAAGCAAAATAGGTCACATTAAATCCTAATTCAGTATTTTAATGTCAACAAACATGCATTAACTACTTATTATGACCCAGCCACTATTATAAACACTGGCAATCTCAGAGATTAAGAAGACATCGTATTCCTATAGGCAATACTAATAACATGGTTAAGAGTCAAAATATGCAATAATAATTGTTAAGCATTTTCAATTGTCTGAAACCTATCAGCCACTCAGATATTGATTTTCCAACTGTGGATGGAGAAAATGATCCACGCACAAATGCCAACAATTTAGACCACAGAATATTAGAGATGGAAGGGGTCTTAGAGCTAACCTAGAAAAACTACCTATGCAATGTGAAATTTTTATCTGAAATATGCCTGAGAAGTACATTTAAAGTTTCTCCTTGAACATGTTTAATCTCTAACTTACTATCTCACTAATTAGTACGGTAGAGATAGTGTTACAAACTCACATACCCAAAGGCTCCAAGCAGGTTAAATTAATGAAAGAAGTGAACTGGGTGTAAGAGACAATAGGGATTGTAGCAGACTCTGGCAAAGGAGAAATCACACGCCCAGTCTATAAGGAGCAGCAACTATCTAGCTCCAGATGATAAAAAGTTCCCGAGAAAAAGTTCTTCAACTATCAGCTGTGGGTAAATCCTACTTCCTTTGCAGGTGGGCTGTGACCAGCATTTACTTACCTTTACCAGAAATGGGCCTGGTAAATGAGGTGGGTGGTCAAAGCAGGTCCAGTACTATTTTAGTAAAAATAAATAAACAAATAAAAGTGCTACCCTAAAACAGTTGTTCTTAATCTTCACAACACATTGGAATCATCCGGCATAATTTTAATGCCAATTTCCAGGCCACATTCTAGAATAATTACATCAATATCTCTGAGGGAAGGGTCTGTTCCAGCATCAGTGTTTTTCAATGCTCACTCCCCACTTGATTCCAATGTGTAGCCAAAGTTCAGAACTACTGCTCTAAAATAAATGAGCTTTTTTGAGTGTGAGCCTCATAAACTCCAAATCCTATACAAGTTCACAAAAAGGCACTGTGCAGCGGTCAAGTGATAGAATAAGGCTTCCTTTGGAAAAGGTTTTTTTTTTTATAAGTTAACAGAATGTCAGAGCTGGAAGTGATCTTAAACATTATTTATTGGGCAATTTTTCTTAAACTCCAGTGTACACACTCATCACCTACTGGTCTGTAAGCTGGTCAGGAGGATGGTCTGAGGACTGTCCCCTAGAAGCTTGTTATAGAAATGCAGAATCTCAGGCTCATTCCAGACATACAGAATCAGAGTCTTCATTTCATCAAGGTTCCCATGTAATTCATATGCATGTTTATGGTCTGGTCTAGAGTACTTACGAGTGAAACAGGTCACAGATGAGAATGGTAGACATTCATTTGCACCTAAACACGCTTAAATAAGTAATGGGATTTATTCTTCTGGTTATGAAGGTAATTAGTCACTTTTTTAATGTCAATCATCTGTAGAGCTCCAGATAATATTTTCTTTCAGACATGTCTTTCCTTTGTTATGCTTTGTTACATCATTTTATGGGGAAGGGGTTGCTCTTTTCATCAAGTCAGGGATTGATTTGGGACAGAGCTAGTCTGGAATTCTAGTAAGACTCGGTGTTGTAGGCTGAATCTCCACTTCCCCAACCCCTCTACCCCCAATCCCACGCTCCCCCAGTCCCAAATTCATACGTTGAAGCCCTAAGCACCAGTACCTCGGAATGTGACTATCATTGGAGACAGGGTGATTAAGTTAAAATGAGGCCACTAGGGTGATTAAGTTAAAATGAGGTCACTAGGATGGGGCACTCATGCAATAGGACCTGTAACTTGGGTGGGTGGCCATCTGCAAGCCAAGGAGAGAAGCTTCAGAAGACCTCATCCCTGCCAACACCTTGATCTTGGACTTCCAGAGTCCAGAAATGTGAGAAAATAAATTTCTGTTGTTAAAGCCGCTCAGTCTGTGGCACTTTTTCATAGCAGCCTTAGCAAACTAAGACATTGAGTCTACCCGTGTGGTAGGGTATGGCCTTCCGTAACTTTCAGCTGAGAGCCTAACTGGTCTTTGCTCCTCAGTCCTTGAAAGGATGCTGGAGATCCTTAGATGTCTCAGTGTACCGCTTTTGTACTGGGCCTCAGCTTCAATGTCTGTCAAATGTCTTTAGAGACAGACCAGCCGTGAGTTTGAGTCCCTTCTGTTCTCTAAGTTTGTCATTTCAGCTACATATGAAAACCAAAATCTCTGCTGGGTTCTGGGCCTGGCAGCTGCCACCTTGTGTTTAGCAAAGACAGATATACAGACTTCTAGCTACAGAGAGAATCTGTAATCGCCCCCAGGTGAGAGATGGCTTTTTAGTCCCTCATTGTCAATTCAACACTCCCTCTAGGGCTGTGGCTCATGCCTGGTTTTGGTTCCTTTCCCTGGTTTCCTAAACACTGTGAAACCGTGGGAGGTTTCACTCTGCTTTATATAAGCTTTTGGCCTGGTTCTTTCGCCTCCTGTCAAGGTCAGGATTCAGCGATTCTCTTCTGAGAAAAAGTGCCCATTGATTTGAGGTCCCTGAAGTCTCAGTTTCTCAGTCCATCCAACACAACGACTGAAAGCTCTGCTACTTTCTCTTCTTCTAAGGAGCAGCAGCCCCGTGTCCAGGCAAATGCCTGTTCCTCAACCTACTCTCAGAATCACCAAATGCCCGAAGAGGAAAAATCCACAGGCTCCTGATGGCTCCCCTCTGAAACGTCCTCCTTTCTCTGGAATTTTAGTTTCTCATGTTGTTATTACTGTCACAGCTTGATGACGTTTTCAAACGTGATTTTTATAACATGTTCGGCTTGTTTCTAGGTGGCGTCAGAGGGAGCATTGCTTGTTTCAACTGCCACATCCTACCCAAACTAACCTTTGTAATATCTGAAAGTTGTTGCGAAGCTAAGGGATCTTCCAAACGTGATTAAGAGATGAACAATGATACTCAACAGAATGTAGTAGCTAAATATGATTGGAGAGGGGAAAAGATGTCATTACATGTTGGGCTGTCTGATAAGTCTTCAATACACCAGTTACAAATGGATAACAACAGGTAGTTCTCTTCATAAAAGCAGAGTTAACCTTGAAGCCTGAGCACTAACTAAAAATAATCCAATAATTATTGAGTGTGATGTGCTATCTTGATCTTTACTAGGTAAACGTGATCACCTTTCACATGTCAAAACATATTATGCAAATGATATACACAAGAACATTCTAGAGATTCCCAAGCCAAATGAGATCACATTAAGAAAAGTGTAAGCACTCTTAGTTTGGATGCATCTAAATCGTAGGAGTTTTCCATTTCTCTAAGGCAATGATGTTCACGCCACAGCCCTCTGGTCACATCGGTCCCTTTATGTTTAATTGGTGGCCCTTTAAGACTACTAATTTCACTATATGAATGTACCATTATACTAAATTCTACCAGTCATATAGGTGTCATGTGGTTCTTTAAGTTAATGGTGACAGCAAATGTGGCTCCAAAGTCACATAACTCTGGGTATCCCTGCCATTACCCACATTTTATTCCATTTCCCTTTCCAAGAGAGTCACTGAAAGATACAGGCTAGACTGAAAATAAGAGATGCTAAAACTGAGGTCTAGTTTTCATGAAGTCAAAGAGGTCTCTCTATCTCTGTTCTGAGCATAAACTCTTCTGCCTTTCATACTCTTTACCTCTGGAGCCTCCTGAAAGGGACACTAGCCTGGGAAAGGCAGCACTGGTCAGACCCCATCAGGTATCTTACGCTGCATCTCAGAGTCAAGTCTTGTCCTGGGCACTTACCTAAAACAAATAGGACAAACCTCCAAAGAGCTGTACAATTTAAAACCAAAAATTTTTTTCAGTGTTAATAGATATTTAGCTATTTTTAAAACTGAGGTAAAGAATAAAGGACCTCTCTGCACTGCAGAAACAGAATCTAAAAATGTGTTTTAGAGGCACTGAAGACATTAACCAATAATTTGCTAAACAGCTGCTCATTATAAGTTGAGAATTCTATTCCTGCT
>NW_006790911.1:1756833-1768670 GCF_000442215.2 Lipotes vexillifer | reverse complement strand
CTGCTGACTTCCAAAGCCTCACATGAGAATATTATTAACATTTCAATACACAGAGCATTCGACTCAAATATCATGTATCCATATTAATAGATTTTTGGTCAGGTTAAACCTCCATTACTGCTTTCATTTCTCTTCCTCTATTTCTCCACACCTCCAATATACAAAAATAACTGTACCATTATTCTGAAAAATGGAAAGAGAGTCAATGGGAACTGATCTCTTGATCCCAGCACTAGACCTGGGTTGAATATGTGCTACCCTAGAAAGAAATAATACAAACTTATAATTGATAAATAAGGGTAATGGAATCAAAGGAAATAACTATACTTCCTTCGCCTATGGGTTAATTATTTCAGAGGCACATGCATTAATTTTTTTACTTGTATTATCTCACTCAATTCCTATAGTTCTGTGTTGTATTATTCTTGTTTGGCCCATGAGAGAACTCAGTTTCAGAAAACTGGAGTAATTTGCTCACTTCAATAGCAAGTTACAGATCAGACATGAAATGGTCTGCTTTCAAAGTCTGCACCCCTTCCATGGTGGTGTGCCTTTCTGAGCCCATGCTGGTGGTGACTTTAATTGTCTTCCCTAGGGCTGCTTAATGAGTTTTAAAAACCAAAAATCTATTGGCCTCAGGGAATAGAAACAGACATAGTTTATCACATTGCCAGACTCAAAAACACCACCCTTAAGGTATTAACAGCCTCCAATTAAGACCACAGTCATGAGTTAACTAACGAGCCTTTAGACAGAGAACAGTAATATCTACACAAGCACATGTCTATTACTCTGTTGCTCAGTGAAAGTCATTAGTCCCAGCACTGTAAGGCTAAATAATTTCTAGGTAGCTTTAAAACAAAATTATTGCCATATCACTTAGTATTTTAAGAGATCATTTACAACCCAGGCTTTTGTAACCCCAGTCAAAAGAAGATCACCAAGCCCTGGGTAAAGATCAACTGACTTATATAATCAATCCACAAAGCATATTTTTTGACAAATTGGAACATAACGGTGTATACCGGCACAGAGGGAAGGCTTTTGATGTAGCTATCCGATGAAGTGCTGTGTTCGTCTTCAGGCAAAACTGGGATAATTCAGCAGCTTCATTCTATCATCACCCTAGTTTCTTTCTCTATGGAATTCCACCAAAGTATCTAATAATTTATTCCATCATTGGGTCTGGGCACTGGCTGCACTTGAGAACCACCTGGAGAAGCTTTAAAAATTCTGAGGCATTATTTACACTCCTTTAAATAACCCGTTTCTAATCACTCAGAGTTTTCGCTGCTCTCTCTTCTCATGTACTCTTCAAAGCAACCTTATGAGAAAACTGAGGCTCACACTTTCAGTACCTTTCAACCTGCCTGAAAACAAAACGTCAAGATAAGTAACTTTCTTCCCAGGTTACGTGGCTAGTATGTCAAAAAGCCAACGTCTCGACCGGAATCTTCTGTATTCCCAAACCAATGCTTTCAACACGGCCGTTGTTGCGTTGCCTGCAGCTCGGGCTGAAAGGATAGTTACTACACTTCCACTACAGTGGACTGAAGACAATCTGGACAAATTGAAAGAAAGTTCGCAGTTTCCCCGCAGGGGGAAATGTGACTGTGGCATCTCAAACAGGAACCAAGGATGGCTCTTCTCAAAGAAACGTTATCATGCAGTGGCCAGGGTCTACTGCAGGACACACTCAGGGTTGTCTTAAAAGAGCAAAGGTGTCAAACTGAATGCTGTGAGCTCTTCCTAGGAAGGTAATACTGATGAAGAGCCCTGCCTGTATAGAAAACTGTATTTAACGTTTCTGAAGATTGATTTCCAAAATTGGGGACATGATCTCATTAAGTTGAGGGCACCTCGTATTTAACAGACCAGGTGCATACTGAATCCTGTGACATGTGAGTAGCAGCTGGGACACGAAATGCCTGCAGTTTAGGTCTTACTCAAACCCCAGATCAGCAGTTCTCTAATGGGGTCCAGTCAGGGGATCTGCAAGGTCAACACCATTTTCATAATAATTCTAAGACAGTATTTTACTTTTTACTCTCATTCTTTCACAAACGTACAGTTGAGTTCTCCAGATGCTACAAGAATTGTGATTTGCCTACAGACTGAGGCATGACAATGCAGTTCTCCCCTATTAATCACACAGTAAAGTTACTTACACACATGTAAAACAATGCCACTCCCTCAGTATATTTTTTTTAGTTTTCCAAAATACAATTTATTTTCAAAAGCATGTAGTATGTACGTTAACAGATAATGGGTTTATTATTTGCTATTGTAAGTGAATTAATAAATATTTTTAAATTTTCTGAGTTCCATTTCTAATGTAAACATCCATGGTCATTAAAACCTACATAAACAGAAGCCCTTTGGGATTTGAGATAGCATTTAAGAATGTAAAAGAATCCTGAGACCAAAGGTTTGAGAAATACTGTTTCTTCCTCAACATCTGAGACTTGTGTTTCACATTGTCTATTTCACAATCTTACCATTGTTAACAAGATTTTTGCTGTAGAATCTCTTTCAGAGATGGATGTGATGTTCACTACACGAACCCACTAATCCAGCCCATCTGAATCCCTATGGTTCCTTTAATTTGCGTTTCTCCCATCTCCCTGATGCCTTTGCCTATATTGATCTTCTGTCATTCTAAGTATGAGGGACATGGTTGTGAACAAGGAATAATCCCTTCATAGACTTAGATTCTAGCAACAAGAAGAGATGGAAAATATCAAAATGGGTAAATTAGTAACTATGCATGGAAGTAAAATAAGGTAATGGAATAAAGTGTTAATTGGATGGGGGTATTTGACATATAATGGTGAGGGTGAATTTCTCTGAGCGGATGACTTTGATTAAGACCTGCTAAAGAAGAGAAGCCAGTTCAGAGGAAAATAAGGGGGAACAGTGTTGCAGGCCAAAGCAACATCAAGTGCAAAGGCCCTGAGGTCATAGTGTCTGAAAAAAGTAGCTGAAGGAGGAAGAAATAAGAGGGAGGTAGACTCAAAGGAATGGAGGGCTCTGGGAGAGTAGAGTCCTCATTCTAATTACAATGGGAAACTCAATCAGGGTTTTGAGCCAAGAAGTGATGTGATCTTTCTCATGCTTTAAAAATACTACTCTGATTCTATACGGAGGACAGACTGCAGAAGGTCAAGGGTGGAAAGGGTGAACGATTAGGAGTCATTTGCAAATTAGAGTTTTATTACCATCACTTTACTTTTCTAGTGTCAGGCTCAAGCTAGGTATTTAGGCTTTAGAAGGATAATCATTAGCCTGCCTTGAGTCACTTAATTCATTTCTGAATATTTACGGAAAGCACTTTGATACTGACAGAGAAATAAAGTTAGTATATAAATTTCCTGTATGTGTAATTACATTAATCTCTGAGAATAATAATGCTCAACTATCATAAGAATATTTGTGGATGAATAATTATTGAAATGCATTTAGTACTAAATAATAAATGTACTATTTACATCCTATTTACATTATGGATATTAAAGAACAGCACAGCTCTTGAAATAGAAGAATCTTCAGAAGAAGCATGCTACCTTAAAAGCGTGAAGGACCTCAATTCCCTGAAAAAAAATTATAAACAAACTGAGTGATAACAGAATTATAATTACTAAAGAAACCCCTATGAATAGGATTGTTTATTAATGGATTCAGCGCTTCTGGCAGGTACCCGTGACAGTAGAATTTAGAGAATATCTTCATTTTTCATCTTTGCATTTGAACCATATCAGCAAGCAATGATTCAAAGACCCATGAACAGCAAATAATGATGGATGGACAGATCATAAAAAGGAAGAACAGCACCTTTAATTTTGAAACCAAACCCCTTCTTTCCAGCACAAGATACCTATTAACAGGACTTCTGAAAAGCATCTTTCCACATATGCACAATTTTGCACATCATAGGGCCTGACTTAAAATACACCTTGGAGGAGTTTAGGATTAACATATACACACTACTACATATAAAACAGATAATCAACAAGGACCTACTGTATAGCACAGGGAACTCTACTCAATATTTTGTAATAACCTAAGTGGGAAAAAAATCTGAAAAAGAATAGATATCTGAATAGATATCTGTATAATTGAATCACTTTGCTGCACACCTGAAACTAACACAACACTGTAAATCAACTATACTTTAATATAAAGTAAAAATTAAAAAAATATATACCTTGGAAATCCAACTCTGGATTTTTTAAGTTAAAGCTGTGGAACATTCTTCATCTGCACTGGAGCTGCCTGTGAGATGGCTCTTTCATTTTCTAATCAAAGTTTTTCTGTCTTAACCAAAGACACACACATCCGTATGCACGCATACTTGCATTCAGTAAAGCAATCTGATTAAAACTATAACTATTCAACAAAGGCCAAAGTATTCCTATCCCTTCAAACCATTAGAGCTTTTAAAATATATCTTCTCAGATGTCTAAGAAATTTACTGTCTCAAGGAGACATTTAAAACCTAGAATCTTAACGCTGAAAACTCTTAAACAGTTGGAGTGTTTCCGCCATTTATAATGCACGTTTGTGCTTAAAATGAGTTTACACTTGGTATTCTTGCTGCCTCAGCGCATAGAGAGGCAGGCTAATTGGAGCTAATGAGTTCAGGCACTTAAGAGAGAACCGTTTAAAACTAAGAGCACTAATCTAAGTCCACTCACAGGGACAACAAGGGGCATTTTCATAAATTCTTTTTATCAAAAGTTGTGCTTTCACCTATCCTACTTCTTAAAGTGAATTTTCCCTTGATACTGTCCGGAAGAAACTTGCAAACATTCTCAGATAAGGGTGCTCCTTCTTGGCAGCGGATGAGACCACAGGTAAGGAAATTCAGGGACTTTAGTCATACTGGATAGCATTCTGCCTTTAAGAGCAGCAGGGTGCCACTGAAGGTCTAACAACTGGTTCTCAGAGGTTGGGGATGGGAGGACAAGCTACGACTTACAGAGGGTGCCAATTTCGGTGGTGAAAATACTCTCCCCCTGGCCCGCTACAAGCTACGACTCAGGATAACCGATCGTGTAGTTGGGAAAAGGTGTGGACGATCAGCTCTCTGGGGCTGACGGAAGCAGGCTCCGGCACCCCACCGTGGGGTCATGGCAGAGAAGTCGGTACAGCAGAGGTGCTTGAACCCAGGTCCACTGAGATCTCAGTGTGCCGTGAGCCTGACTACAGCCAGCTCGGGCATCTATTCCAGGAAGAACTGAGTGTAATAACCACTATATTACCAGTAATAATTTGAAAGTAAAATCATCCTTAGTCCCATATCACAGGGAATAAAACCATATCTCAGAGGCCAACAATTTTTTTCCTTTTTTTTTAATTGAAGATAGTTGATTTACAATGTCGTGTTAGTTTCAGGTGTACAGCACAGTGATTCATTTCTCTCTCTCTCTCTCTCTCTCTCTCTCTCTCTCTCTCTCTATATATATATATATATATATATATATATATATATATTTGTTTTCAGATTATTTTCTTCTAGGTTATTACAAAATACTGAGTATAGTTCCCTGCGTGATACCGTAGGTCCTTGTTGTTTCATATTTTTTATGTAGTAGTGTGTATCTGTTAATCCCAACCTCCTAATTTATCCCTCCCCCTCCTTTCCCCTTTGGTAACCATAAATTTGTTTTCTGTGTCTGAGAAACCAGTGATTTTAATCAAGTTTAAACTCAGGGGAATGCAAATATCTGGCTAAGAGGTGACCAGTTCTATCTATTCAATCAGATTCCCAGTAGCTGCTGAGAAATTCTTTTAAAATCAATGGAAACTTTGGCCATGGGAAAGATGCAGAAACGCACAAAGAATCTGGCTGACCAGAATTGGTCTCATGACATATCTGGGCTCCAGGGTCAGTTTTAAGTGCCCTGGTAGCTAGTATTGGGATGCTACAAAATGTTCTCTATCTTTAGAACCTCTGATTGTAAACTTTACAGGCCACAGACCATGTTATGTATTAGTATTTAGGAAAGTATTTTTACTGAAATGTACCACAAAGTTGGGAAAAAAACCTAAGGTTGTCAGTATGTGTCCTAGTCCATAAACAGGCTTATTCATATTCAGGACTTTTATTTGAGTCTAAACTCTTAGGAAAATCTTCCATTAGGGAATTTTTAACAGTTGTTTCAATTAAGCAAACAAAAATTTCTTTAAGGGAATTAACCATGCCAATAATTTTGCCTCCTTAAGAAAATCTAAATTTTAGAATAGCTGTCTTGTACAAGTTTTATTTCACAGCTTATTCCAAACCAAGGTATACAATATGACAGTTTGTACTTATATTATCATGTTTCAGGGACTTCAGACAATTTTATATTAAAAAAAAAAATTAGACATTTACAGCACCATGAGACTTTGTTCTTGGCTTTTTTTCATTTTCTTTAAAATAAAAAGGCAGGTAAATATGGCTGGACATTTAGTACAGGTTTTGTAATAATAGATTAGTAGCCTTCATAGGCATATCAATATTCATAAAAAGAGCTCGGAACGGAAGAGTATTAAATGCTATTCTTAAAGCAAAAGAGAAATATTTCTCAACGTCCTTGAGAAATGAATAGGAAACCTTATTAAAGGAGAAAAAGAAGAACACTTATAGTGAGGAAATTCAAGCAATAGAAAAAACGGCAGATCATATTTGTCATCACAAAAACCCACTTCTGAGTGTTCTATCATTTATGAGCTAAGGGGTCTTGGGGCTAGAAAAGACATTAAGAATAATTTAATCTGGCAGCTTGAAAAAGTATTTTGCAAAATAAAAAAAAAATAATTTTTCCAGCTTTACTGAGGTATAATTGACCAATAAAAATTATACATATTTAAAGTACACAATGTGATGATTTGATATATATTGTGAAATGATTACTGCACTCGGGCTAATTAACACATCCATCACCTCATTTTGGTTACCTTTTTTGAGTGTGGTGAGAGCATTTAAGATCAACTCTTAGCAACTTTCAAGTGTGCGAGAGGGTAGTGTTAATTATAGTCACCATGCTGTGCATTACATCCCCAGAACTTCATCTTATAAGTGGAAGTGGGTCCCCTTTGATCAACATCTCCCTGGTCTCACATTTAGCTCAGGACAAAATTAGGCCTAGGCCCAATGTTTCATTTTTCCTTAAAAAACGTATAAACATCGCAGACAAGTAGCCACAGTGAAAACTTTGAAACACGGAGACAGATTATGGGGACCATCTCAGGTGCCTCCTGAGCATCCTGTCTGATTGGATCAGCTGGGGCCATACCTTTGTTCTCTGTGTTCCTGCTGCACAAAGCCGGGCTGTTGGATCAGCAGCATTGGGATCCTTTAGGAGCTTGTTAGAAATGCAGAATCTTAGGTCCTGCCCCAGACTGTAAATTAGAATCTGCATTTCACAAGGTCCTCAGGTGATCCCTGAGTACATTAAGGTTTGACAAACCAAGACCGAAAGAATGCATTCTTTCAAAATGTAGGAGAGGTTGTTAAATGATCAAATCTTTCCTCTCCATCTTTTAGTTTTCAAATGTTTTTGTAGAAATCAAGAAGGCTGGAAAATAATAGTACATCTAGTTAAAATATATAAAGATATATGATGTTACATTACAATGAAGTTCTCATATATAAGAGAAAAGGATTTGTACATATACACTCTAAAATTCAACAGCATAACCGCATGATCTTGTGGTTATTACAGGTACTAAATTCACCTGTTTTTTGTTTGGTTTTGTTCTGTTTTTGAATGCATACTGCACTGAGGCAGTTGGTGAGCTGCATTTAAATACAGAACGGATAAATTCTCTAGGGAGCAACCACACCTATGGCAACTGCTCCCCTGAAATCCCGCTAGAAGTTTGGCCTCCGAAGACCTCCCAAGGATGATGGCTGTAACTCAGTCTGATTAATGCTCTGTCTGCTGCTTCCTGGGAAAAAATGCAGGAAAAAAAAAGTCTCTCTAAGGATCCAAGAATTCCCAAAGCAGCTGGGGGAGTTATAAAAAGAAAGGCATCCGACCATTTCCATGGGAGCTTTTTCCCTTCTCCCATTTTCTTTATTAATAGTAACTCAGATTAAACCTTTCAGCAGCAAGAACAAAAAATTCTAGTGAACTGGTTCCTAATGTTTGCTTGGGGTACAGGATGCTTCTCTTCTCCAGCTTCAGCTCTGGTCCTGTTCATTTTTTTTAGTCCAAAATACCTTGTGTTAACTCCTCACCTCATCTATCTTACTGTTAACAGCAGCACTGATTTTATTCCTCGTGACACCAGGTTTCTCACGTATACCTTAAAAATGGCTTTGCTTTCATATGCCAGAAGTGAAGAAATATGCAAATCTAATGGACATTTACTATATATTCACATTTTACGTTATGCTAGTCATGTTAACTTCTCAGCCACTAAAATGCAATCTGAAATTTAAAAATAGTGCCTTCAGGGAGATCAGGGCTCAGTGCTTTGTGACCACCTAGAGCAGGGTGGGATAGCGAGGGTGGGAGGGAGACACAAGAGGGAGGGGATATGGGGATATATGTATACATATAGCTGATTCACTTTGTTATACAGCAGAAACTAACACAACATCGTAAAGCAATTATACTCCAATAAGGATGTTAAATACATAAATAAATAAATAAATAAAAATAGGGCATTTAAATACCCTTGAGAGACAGGCAGGATCAATCATCAAACTGCAGAACATGGAGAATGGAGAGTCAATTGACTTTTTAAAAGTCCTTAATCTATTCTTAGCAGAAAGAAAACTGCATAATCTTATGTGTATAGTTTAATATGTACAGATTAACACCAGTGTAACCACCACCTGTGGAAGAAATGCAACTTAGCCAGTAGAAAACCTCCTTTTTGAGCCTCTTCCTCAATACAACCCCTACCTTTTCCACCAAAGATAACCACTGTCCTTTTGTAATGATTTCCTTTTTCTTCCTTAAGAGTATTACCACTGAAGAATGCATGCCTAAACCAAAAAATGTGGGCCTTCTTTCTACCTACATTTTCACTTAATATAAAATACATAAATACTTTATAAATCCCTTTGTGTTGCTTTTAGAATTCAACTGTTAACTATTACTCTTAGAATTCAACTTAGAATTCAACTGTTAACTATTACTCTTGATGAATATTTGGATTATTTCCAGGTATTGGCTGGGATGAACTGCTGCTGTGAAATTCTTCACACGTATTCTGGAACACACCTGCAAATCACCTTCTAGGATAATTACTCGAGAGAATTGCTGGGTCTTTCGAGATCACATCTTTCACTGAACTAGAATGCTAAATTGTGTTTCAAAATGGTTGTAGCATTTACCTCCAACTGTATGAAAATCTCACATCTTTATCGATACTTGAAATGATTCGATCTTTAAATTTTGGGCCAACAGCTGATACCTAATTATATCTCATCATAGTTTTAATTAACATTTCTCTGTTTAATGAGGCTGAATCCCAAATGTTTACTGGTCATTGGAATTTTCTCTTTGGTGAAGTGCTGGTCCAAATCTTTTGCCTTTTTCCCCTATAATTATTTGCCTTATTTTTATTGATTTGTAGGTGTCCTTTATAGATTTTATATATACAATAGATCTTAATCCTTTGTAATTTATAAGTGTTGCAAATGTTTCCTCCCCTCTATAACTTGTCTTTTCATGGTATCTGTTCCACCTGACTCTTTTAAATGTTCATATTTGAAAGCATTATGACAAGGTGAGGAAAAAGGAACATATAACCATACATGTCTAAAAGACATCTCAAGGATGTATCTAATAGCATTATCTCCAATTTTGCATTCTGGAAGCAATGTGTCAGCACTTACGTACCTGCTTTCAACTATGTCATCCTAAAGTTGCCTATGTGTCACTTTGCATATGCTTTCAGGACTCTCCATATGTGTCTGAAACCTTCCCTGCCATAGAGCCCAACACCTAGATACTGACCTATATATAACAAACACTCTAATTTCAAAAATCCAGTTGATTAAGTGCCACATGACAGACTAGCCATCCAGTTGTCCGAGGAGTTTATAAGTAAAGGCAATTTTGCAAGAAAATAACTGCCCTGCATATAGAAATCTGCTCCTTTGCCTTGACATAGGCCCTACTAATGAGTTGTTATTTTTCCTGCTTTTCAAATTCAAAAAAGTAAGGCTCTCAAAGCCTTAATGCCTCATAAGTACTAAGTATTTGCTATTAATTTATTCTGATTATCACAAGCCATTAAAAAAAAAACACCTTGCATTTCAAGATCCTAGTTTCCATATGTTGGAATTTGTGTCAAATGTGCCAGATCCTATTTGTTCCTCCACCCTTTTCCCGCTTGGTCATCCGCCCCTGGAAGCTGAGCTCTGTGGAAGACATGAAGGGACTTCCTTGTCCTCTGGCTTTTAGCTGGGTTCTCATGGTGGGGACCCTGGCGGCAGGCTGGAGGGCCCAGAGGGGGAAAGGGAGGTTAGGAAATGACCTTGGCTTCCTTCCTGTGAGGTAGCTTCTGGTGGCTGTGCCCCTTGACCAAACTGGCTGTGAATGAAAAACACCGCCTACCATATCCATAAACAAAGGCTGTTGCAGCCATCAAGCCATCACATTACAGCTGCTTGGAGGGTGAGCCCCGAGGAAACTCAGGATGGAGACAAATGGGTTGCAGGACTGCCACTGCTAAGCCCTCCACCAAAGCAGCCACCCCCCACTGTGCACCCTGAGGGGATTCAGGATGGGGAAAAGCAAGATGCTGGCCCTAGACAGTGAGGTGCATACCCAAGGAATGATTTCAGTGAGCCCAGACTTTTGCATCTTCCGATACATAGAAAAGGTTAAATTCCTTAACTTGAGCTACCTGTTTTTCTTTAATTACCACTGAGCTTTTGATTCCAACTCCTGGTCTTTGTTGCAAAAGCTCCTATATATCCTGGCTCCCCCCCCTTGCCTCTTTGGAACAGTCTCTCAGAGGTATCAGAGGGCTTGAAGTCCTCAGAATGTCCGCCGAATAAAACATAATTCTCATCTTTTAGGTTGTACAATTTTCTTCCAGTCGACATGACCTTCTTTACTCAAGTCTCTCTTTCTATTTTTCGGAAACTGTTCCCCGCCTTGTTTCTTTCAGGCCTAGGAATGATAACTGCTCTACCATTATTAAACCAGTTTACTGCACTACTCTTTGTGGTTCCACTTTGCAAACAGTCTCTTTGTAAATAAACCCTCCTGGAATTATCCTAGTTTGTGAGTGCCATGTGTTTCCTATTGGGACTATGACTGATACAGAGTTAAGAGTCATGCTCGTGTGCAAAAAGAGAAGCAAAACAAAGCATTAAGGTATAGTCCTGTAAGTGCTGCTTTCCTGGGGTCCTGTCTAAAGCACATAGAAGCACAAATACTCTTTTCTTTCTTTCTTTCTTTTTTTTTTTTTTTTTTTTTTTTTTTTTTTTTTTTTTTTTTGAGTACTCTTTTCTATGGAGCTAACGGAAGACTCAAGGAACACAAAAATTATTTGGGGCTTTGGGAATATAACAAATAATGAAGAACAACAATTATTCTCCCCCTTGAAAGGATGGGGTTTTTTTTTAACAGGACTAGGTTGTAGACCCCAATCATTATCTGCTAGCTGGATAGCATTCAGAGGTTTGGTGAAAAGCACTTCCCTCACACAACAATTCTTTACACCCTCTTGCTTACCTCATTCATTCTCACCTTCACATCTTGAAACTGAAAGGGGACATTATTTAGTGAAGGGAATTGAATTATGCTTCAAGTGACCCCCATACATCCTGGCTTTGAACTTCATTCAGAGTTGTTGTTTTTTTTTCTTACTGTTTTTTTCTC
>NW_006790911.1:1743169-1756823 GCF_000442215.2 Lipotes vexillifer | reverse complement strand
TTCCCTAAAGAAAAAAGGCAGTTCCATTGAGGTTTACTCATCTATTCCCCATTGCATAGATTTATTTTCTCATGCTTTGATATCATGTTAAATAACAAAAATTTCTCCTCTTATTCGTAGTTCATGTAAAACAAAAAAGCAATTATTAAACTGGAAAAAAGAAACAAATTATAATTAGCTACATGAATAAATACCTCAGGATGCTACAAAGAAATATTTTTATTTCTCAGCTACAAGGCTGTCTTCTTAAGGAAAAGCCTTATTATTTATGTACTTTAGAAATGAAAGTCTCTCCATATACACACTACAATATAGAAAATAAATAACGAATAAGGACCTACTGTATAGCATAGGGAACTCTACTCAATACTCTGTAATGACTTATATGGGAAAAGAATCTAAAAAAGAGTGGATATATGTATATGTATAACTGATTCACTCTGCTGTACAGCAGAAACTAACACAACACTGTAAATCAATAATACTTCAATAAAAATTTTTTAAAAAAGAAATGAAAGTCTCTCAAACTAGGGTATATTTAATACCACAAAAAGCACATCAAACAGAGGAGAGATTTTCTTAACTGAAATTACTAACTGGAAATACATAAGGTGTAGTATCTGGTAAAGAGAGGAGCAGAGGGGGGCCTTTTCCTACCTGTTCACCTATAGGGAAGGCAGTCTAAATTCCCCTGGAAAAAAGACAGGAAGGCTTAGTTTGAGGATCCCTTATTTTCCAACTTCCTAGATGCTGTAGCAGGTAGCAGAGGCAACAGTGGATAGGAGAGGGAGCCACTATATGAGTAAGAATCTTCCCCTTCCTTAAAACCACGACCCCATGTGGGGTCCTTCTCTCTATCCTTCCAGTGCGGAGGGGCCTTGGGCTCTATGCTTCCTGTCTGTGAGCCATCAGTGCAACTAAACAGGAAGTGATTTGAAGGCTCCCTAAAGCAGGCATCAAATCATGGAGGAATTTTTTCTAATAGGTCTTTAAATACCACCTGGAAAGGAAAAAAGAACTGCAGCTCTTTTGTTTTCTCATCTCCAGTCCTAAAAAATACCAAGACAGCTAAAAATTCGCAGTCACAACCTCACACTCCAGGAACTTAAAGTGCAGTTCATAACGCATTTGCCATTATTTTACTAGAGCTTCTGATGATAAAATTTAAGTTACACTTTTTAAACAGGAAAACACTCTAGAGGTTCTACTGTGCTTACTAGTGAATATATAAATACACTTATTTGACTGGAAAAGACACTTTCATCTCTCCCTTGACCTCACTGATTACTTTCTGAAAGCAACAATTGCTCTCTTTAAGTCAATGCTATTTGGTACCTAATTCAACACTACATTTATTATTTCTAAACAGATGTGATAAAACATACACATAGTTTATTTTAAGGAGTAGATCAGGCTTAAGAATGTCCCCAAATGTAGAAATTACATCACTTAAGTTATACTTTATGCAAGTAATTGAAGTATATGCAGTCAATAATCTTATACAGTTGTGTTTTATTTCTTTTGGATCCTATGTAGATGGGAAAATATGGTAGTAATGCATGGACGTTTAAGTCAATAACATCTAGCTCTGAATCCCAGTAGCTGTGTGACCTTGGTTAATTTACGTAATGTGGCAGACAGACCTCAGGGTGTCTCTCATGATCCCAGCTCCCTGGTGTTCCTGTCCTTTATAATCCCCTTACCTTGAGAGGAGACAAGACCTGTGACTTGCTTTTAATCTAGAATATGGCAAAGGTGATAGAATGTCACTGTTAAGATTGTTATGTTACATGGCAGAGGTGATAAGATGTCATCCTGTGATTATATTACATTACATACAACACTTTCTTATCAGACTGTAAGATAATAAATACGTATCATTTGAATTTGCTAAATTTGTGATAATTTGTCATACACTTTTCTAATCCTCAGATTCCTTACATGTAAAATACAAATGATAGAACCTCCCAGAGTAGCTGTGAGCATTAAACGCAATTCTGTTTTCAACACATACTCCCAGGATCTGGCTCACAGAAAGCTCTTAAAAATCAGTAGTAACATTATTACTCCTAGTATCCTAGAAAATTAAATCTCACAAGAGTGAATATAAAAAAAGGCCTCAGGAAGAGGTGAGTTCTACTAATGTTAATAGTGAAGATGCAATCAAATAGAGTACTGATTAACCAAGAACTTGACAAATTTAATTTTATTACATCCAATGTCTGGAACTGTACTAAATAAAATTGAGAAATGGAAGAAATTGGTCTTGAGTACCCTCCCTTTATCCTTTCAGTCCTCCCTTCCTTCTTCCCACCTCTCTCAGTTCTTAGGTACTTGATTTCTCTTAGTAGCTGTGTATGCCGAGAATCAAGGAATCTAGTTTAAGGTAGGGATGCTTATAATAGCTTAAGCTGCACAAAAAACACAATTGCCTCTTCTGCAAAATATAAGAATTGTTGCATATTTGCAAAAGGAGTTTTGCCAACTCCTTTTGCAAATTAAAATTACAGGGAAATGTTTATAAGAATATGAACATTTTCGTAATATAGAACAATTTCAAAACAGACTCCATGCATTTTATATAGAAAAATTTTGCCGAGAAAGCATTCGTGTTTCTTAATAGCAGTCCAAAGTATCTTGCTTACTGCCTTGATCTCTGACGCTAAGCTTCATTTATTACTCTCATTTTGACTTCAGATCATTTTAATTACCAATAAAAAGCAAGCACCAACACAGAATGGATTGTTACTTATGTGGATGCTTTTAAAGCTGGAACAGTTAGTGGCCTCATTCCAAGGTTCTAAAAATGATTTTATAAGTGAACACTGTCATAAAAAATTTGGATAGGGCTTCCCTGGTGGCGCAGTGGTTGAGAGTCCACCTGCCGATGCAGGGGACGCGGGTTCGTGCCCTGGTCCGGGAGGATCCCACATGCCGCAGAGCAGCTGGGCCCGTGAGCCACGGCCGCTGAGCCTGCGCGTCTGGAGCCTGTGCTCCGCAACGGGAGAGTCTGCAACAGTGAGAGGCCCGTGTACCGCAAAAAAAAAAAAAAAATTAGATAAAAACCCGTTATTAGTGGAGAAATGTGAAGCAAAGAGTAACTAGAGCTTTAAATGTGTCAAGTACAAACCAATATCATTACCTTAAAAGTTTAAAATTTCATTCATCCCTCAGTTTCATTAGAAGAAAAACCATCTGTAAGAACATGACAGATTTCATTTCTATGGTGTCAGCTCAAACATCTGAATTAGAAGAAATTTCAATACTAGCAGCATAAAAGCCTATAGGAAACAATTTTGTGATCTCAGTTTATTCTTATTGAATAAACAGGATGTTTTCCAATGTAACCAAACAGGTGCCACTGAAATTGATATCCTAACTAGTAAATTAACCAGGGATCTCAAGAACTGAGTAGACTATACAGCCCATTCTAAGGGATGTATTTCATATTATGTAGTGACAAAGATATCGATATTCTAGAGATGAAGGGATAGACAGATATAGGACATTTATTTAATGGATTACATGAATATCCTTTGCTTCTGAGTTCACATAAATCCCTGTACCTGTGAGGGCTTAAAAGATACCTAGAAGTTTATAATAAATCAAACTAATACTGGCCTCTGACTAAACTGGGGAATTGGAACTTTGCCTGTTCTTTTAAAATATGAATTCCACGATCAGAGTTCCTAGGCGATTGGACAGAATAATGACTAACAGCTCCAAACCACCCCAAATGCCTTTTACTTACCCTATATTCTGATTTATTTATCTCCTCATCAACTGGAATGCTGATGAAGTTCAATAGTTAGTTATTAGTGACAACTTAGCCACAAATTAATTGTGAATTTGGTCAAACCACTTAATCTCTTTGACCCTTTGTTTGTCTCTAGTAAAATAGAGGAACCATTTCCTTTATCCTTTTCCTTTGCTTAGGGCTCAGAAGCAATAATGCATGTGAAAACAGTAAGGCACTAGACAAATTTAACACAAAATTACTATAAATATTAATATTACATTTCTGGCCCTAGATAGCTCATTGAGTATCACTTTTGCTAAGTAATAAGCTGCAACTTAATAACATTTGTTAACAATGAGATTTCCTGTACTTCCAAGATGTCACCATTTAGCCATTTTTAATATTGAGTGTACTCTGCTTATCTTTCTAATAATGCCTATAAATTAGTTTTAATCCATTCACATTCTCTAAAATAACCCCTTATTTGTGAAGAATAGCATTCTTTTAAAGAGAAATAACCACAGAAATAAGAAAAAAAAACTTTGCAGGTGGAAAAGAGTACATTATTCTCCTTAACAGTGAGATACTCTAGGCAGATCCAGACTGCAAAAAAGGGAAGCTAAAGGGGAGGGAAAAAAATATATATATATATATATATATTTACAAAATTTTATATAGTGGATATATATAGATAGATAGATAGATAGATAGATTTTTTTTTTTTTTTAATTTATTTTTTTTGCGGTACGCGGGCCTCTCACTGTTGTGGCCTCTCCCGTCGCGGAGCACAGGCTCCGGACGCGCAGGCTCAGCGGCCATGGCTCACGGGCCCAGCCGCTCCGCAGCATGTGGGATCTTCCCAGACCAGGGCACGAACCCACGTCCCCTGCATCGGCAGGTGGACTCTCAACCACTGCGCCACCAGGGAAGCCCTATCATGTATATTTTATATAAACAGCTTTATAGGTCCATTACCCAAGCTACAAGGTTTATTAGCAACTCAAAGGATAGCATCATAATGGGAAACGAAGATGTAGCAAGTTTTAGTAGCTCAAGTAGCTCTGCACAATCATACAACTTCTACAAGGTATAAATTTACATGAATGGAAAAAATATCAGAGCAAGAACATCTACTGCTTTTCCAGAAACACACTCATCAGTCATCCAAGAAACAAGGACATCGCTTTGTTTGACAATATGATAAATTCTCATATCACTTAAGACGTTGATAGTTTTTCTTTAAAATATAAAGATGTAAAATAATCCTCAATTTCCACTTTTTTGACATTTTGTGTCACTCAGTTAGTATGCAACAATATTTTCTCTAGGTGGAGTATTTTAAATTAAACATTGTTCTCTTGTTGTCTATTATGTCATTTGATTTGTGTATAAGTGCTTTATAAGCATCCCTTAAATTATTCTAAGCTAAATGCTTGGTCCTGCTTATTTCTATGAAGTCTTAAATTCACAACTTAATAACATTTAAGTGCACCAAACTCACTTATATTGGGGGAAATATGCACAATAAAAAAATCTTTATGGAGGCATCTATGCATTGCAGAGTCATAACATTATTCTTTAATAGAGGAAGAGATGCTATATAGCAGCAGATGTATTATACTTATGACTAATTAGAGTCCATTACAAGACACACTGTGGGTGACAGATCTCTAGAAAAAGAAGCCATTTTTTGATAAGGATCAAAATTCACTGTCATAGAATTATTTCCTGATTTTTTAAAAAAGAAGCCAGAGCGGGGGAAAATATTGTTGAAAAATAAAGCATTTGAAAAACAGGGACAAGAAGAAAGATTTAGAGAACAATGTACACCATACATTCATAGAGGTGTGACAGGAGCCTTCCAAATGCCAGGAGTGGATAAAAGGATGTGGTTACATCACTCAATGTGCATGGCCTTTTGGACCAGGAATGGTACGCATGCTTACTTGGTGGGACATTGAAATATAAATCACAGCCATATCTGAGCAGAGGTAGGTAATTCATTTAATTCAAGTCTCACTTAAATGGTCTGGTTCCCATGAATTCCGGTGGTCTTCGTAGGAAAACAGAGTCACAGTGATTCACACTTGACTTAATATAACGATGACCAAAAGAACCAGAATAATCCAAGGAAATGGCTTATGTTGCCATAGATTTAGGGCTTATAATTGTCCATTCTCCCTACAATTGCTAATATTTCACCTTCTTAGTGTATACCTAGCTTAGGAAGGGGACCTTTGAATAAATGGCTTCTAGATCTTTCTTTTTCTATTGGGCAAAGTGTTTATCGTCTCAGTTGTCCACCTCAGTTTGCTAATGTAAACACAGTTGCGACTAAGTCATGCAGATACAGTCACAACAAGGAGGAAACGGGATTGTAGAAATGAACAGACAGCAGTAGCTCGAATTTATCAGACAACATTATCATCATCTTATGTGGTGCTGAGCTGGGCACGTAATTTAAATAGACATGGTCTCTGCAGCTTAGGAGTTTATGAACTAAAACATAAATAGCACACTCTTGTTCCTTTCCAACAAGCGAACGTAGATCTGCCCTGTGGGCTTCCTAATTAAATCCAATCATTAGGACTCTAAGACAAACTGGTCATTAGCTTTATTCCATTTCACTTTTCTTCTTTTTGACTCTTGCCCTCTATTACTCCATAACTTAAGGAGGCTTTGGGAACAAGAAGGCTTATAGAAGGAATCAAAAAGGCAAATATCCTCAAACATTAAATAGCATGAAACAGTAGAAGCTAAAATGAGACTAGAAAAAAGTGACATATTGATGAAGTGGAAAAGGATAGAAGTCTCTTTCATAAGCCAAATTGGCACCCAAATAAACAAAGGAGGTAAGAGAGAGTATCTGGATGAACAATGATAATCAAAAAGTGTAAATTAAGGCCAAGAACAGAAAAGGACTCAAGAATATACAAAATAACAATAAATAATAAAACAATAAAAGAGGGCTTGGGAGCTCTTTAGCAAAATAAATTTCCCTAAATGGAATTATGGCTCTAGCAACTCAGCAAAAAATACCAAATTAAGACAAACATTAAGTAATTCAAGCCTACACTAACTAAATGATTGAAACATTTGGCTTAAATTGGAATCTTTCAATACTTTTTAACATAAAGGTGCAATGTTGAATAGCTGTAGCATAAAAGTGCTGAATAATGACATTTTAAGAGGCAGAGCAAGTTCCACAAATGGAGACCTCTCTACTTGAAAGGACACAAAAGGTGGTGCCTGGTAGTGCCAACGACACAGTCATGGACCAGGTCCAGTTTCATGACCAATCCAGATGGAATAGGTAAAGATACCAGGCTTAATTAAATTCTAGAGCTGCTTTAATTTTCATTTCCCTTTGTGTAGCGATAGCCTCAGTCCTCCCTTATAAGAATGTTGAAGCAACCTCTCTGTAAACTAGTGTGTGATCTTGAAATGCCTAGATCCTTAAAATGGGAAGAAAAAATGAGTTATGATTTTTTTTATTTCATAACGTTTAATGCCATTCCATTATAAGTTCATATGGTGAATAATGTATTTTTCAAATTAAGTCAATGGGTACTTAAATTTAAATTAAATGACTGATGTCACTTTAATCTCAATTTCAGAAGATATTCAACAAATATCTATTGAATATTTATCATGTGCCAGCCACCAGGACAAATATTCTTCACCTAACAGCTTACTAGGGATGACGTAAGGAGAGTCTTAGAGAGTCAGGGCTAGTGTGTATTAGTTTTTCAGATGAAAGTGCTAAATACATTCCAATTACCTGATTATTATTTGGCCAGTGGTCTGAGGGGAAAGTACAGCCCTTATCATTGTGAAGCACTATCAGTATTGCATCGTGGCTGACACACAGAATGAAGGTTGGAGCAAGCCAAATCAATATTGGTTTGAGCACCAGCCTCAGGGGTCAAAAAATTTCATAGTGAAATTAATTTATTCATCCTTAGCTGAATTAGCAACGATGCTATTATTTTCATTTAATTTTCAAATTGGAAATATCAAAATGAAAAATATTAGCATTCAATAAAAACATTATTAAAAATAATCCATTAATTAAAATATCTGAGCAAATCATTTCTATGTGACATTTCTCCTGAGACCTCTCTGATATCAGAATATATCCGCCTGCCGATGCAGGAGACGCGGGTTCGTGCCCCGTTTCGGGAGGATCCCACATGCCGCGGAGCGGCTGGGCCCGTGAGCCATGGCCGCTGAGCCTGCGCGTCCGGAGCCTGTGCTCCGCAAATGGGAGAGGCCACAACAGTGAGAGGCCCGCATAACGCAAGAAAAAAAAAAAATAAAATAAAAGACTGAAAATGAAATATGAAAGCATTTATGAGATGGGGAGAGAGTGCACTAGGAGAATTTTTTTTTCTAGATTTAGGTCCATGTATGAGAGTAGAGGTGGTTCAGAAAAGGGGACACTCTCCTATACAGTAGCAAGGGTCACCGTACTCCCACTAGGAGGTTAAATATTCCCATCCTAAGTCACAACAAAATTTCCTGATACCATGAAGGAAAGAGAGGAGGAATCAGGGAACTATAATTGTCCGAAACATGACAGAACATCTCAATCTGAGAATCTGCTGTATGATTATAAAACAAAATCATAGGGCTTCCCTGGTGGCACAGTGGTTGAGAGCCCGCCTGCCAGTGCAGGGGACGCGTAGCAGCTGGGTCCGTGAGCCATGGCCGCTGAGCCTGTGCGTCCGGTGCCTGTGCTCCACGACGGGAGAGGCCACAACAGTGAGAGGCCCGCGTACCACAAAAAAAAAACAAAAAAACAAACAAAAAAAAAACCCATAGCTTCATTATGTGGCTGCATACATACCCACACATTTTGACAAAGTGCACGTCAATAACAAAGATATATGAGCTCCATCTTGTGAATAATCTTCCATCTTGAAGCCCTTGCTTATGATATAGGGGTGGGACAGGGCAAGGGCATTAGATCTGAGGAAGGGGTATTGTAAACAGCCCCATCCCAACCCTGCTCCTGCAAACAGGTCACTGAGGAGCCTTTGTTTCCATTAGCTTCTAAGTCATTTGTTCCATCATTACCTTGATAGGCAATAAGAAATGGGTTGACTTTTGCCATTTCAATGAAGTTAAGGCATTCGCTATCCAGTCACTTCTGTGTTTGCACTTGCTTAAGGAGAATCTTTTATTTCTGGACTATTTTACCTTAGAGGAAGGATCACTCACCAATCGTTTGTGGACACAAATCCAGTTAATTCTGGAGCCCCAGTAACAGCCACCTGCCCTACCTTCTAATTCTATTTCAACATAGATGATCAAGGAAGTCCTCGAAATCGTCAACATGTGGGAAACCTTTTCTCTCTTCTCATTTTTTCATCCTTATAGTTGACAAGTGCAAGTCTGAGACATAAGGAAATAAAAGAACCTCTTTCTTAATATGAGCTTGGCAACACACTAATCTCAAATAACGTAGCTCCAGGATGGCAAACTAGAAGTGGGCAATGATTGTCTAAAATATCCCTAGTGAATGATTTGAAGGAAGAGTCCTTCCTTCTATACCAAGAGAAGGTTAGCAAAGCAAAGCCTTATCTGTCTTAAGAATTCCCCATGTCAGTTTCAGTGACTGCCTACCCACAAGGGCTGTTCTGCAGGCAGGAAAAAGAGTGATTTCATGCACTTCACAGCCAGCTCAGTGCAGGGAGCTGGAGGGCGCTGCTCTTGGGAAGCTGATGTTACAGCTCAGCCTTGCTAGCACCAATGAGGAACACAGAGCACATGTCATTTTCCTTGTGTTTTTACACACCTTTGGATTTTTTGTTTCTCTTCCAAATTTCCACCATATTTGGCTCTTTATTAGCTATTGCTACATACACTGTCTGGTAGCCAAGACTGTTATGGTGATAGCCCTTTATTTATAATCTGAGTTAAACTAACTTGGGTCAATTATCAGTATTATATCTTAATTTAGATAGAAACTTTGACATCACAGAAGATAGCCCCTTCTCAACATACCTCTTTTTATTTCCCCTCAGAGAATAAGAGCATCTCATATACAGTGATGAAAGAAATATTTGTGGATCACTTTCCAAATGAGGGGAAAAAAGAAAGATGACATGAAAGGGATGCTGTTTTTCTTATTGCCTGTTGAACTGTCTTTGTCAGTTATGTTCTTAGGAAGACAGATCTACTCTCTTGCAGTAGCTTAGCACTAAATGGTGCTCTAAGAGAATGAAAGTCAAACTACTCTCTTAGCAAATAACTTAAAACCAGGGAATGATTTAGACACAAGGAGAATCTCATGGATCAGATTTTCCATCTTCTTGTAAAGACATAAGAATATTACATTTCGTTGAAAATATAAAATATAGGGCTTTTCTCAACATCAATAATTCATAACAATAAAATATTGTATAAAGATTTATTATGTAGCCACAAAACACTCTTTGAAGTGGAACATTTTGTGAGACAAAAAGGAAAAATAGTAATCACTCTACCTGAATGTAATATCAAGAACTGTCCTCTATAAAATTCACATCTTTAGATCCCCTACCCTCACCTCCAAGGAATCAAGGAATGACACATTGCTTCTTTATTTTTTAGCTATAGTTTAAAAATAGACAAACCAAGAATTTTATGCTCGAATAATTTCAGATCTTCCTGAAACCAATATTGTCAGAGAAGTTGTAAAAAAAATAAGCCATCATCATTACTATCTGACCAGAATATCTGTTTATTCTCTTCAATGTAAGACAGAAATAGAAGTTATTCTTTTGTTAAGATACTCAATGCACTCTAAAAATAATCTTGCTCTAGGACACAGACTGTCATCACCACAATCAATGCTATTTTTTATGCTCTTAGATATAACAAGCCATAGAAAGAAAATTATCTTGAGATGTGAGCCTGAAGAACTTGGGCTGTAAGTTGCTTTCCACTATTGAACAGCCTACTCTTGGTGCAAAGAAAACGGAACCCTCCTACACTGTTGGTGGGAATGTAAATTGGTGTAGCCATTACGGAAAACAGTATGGAGGTTCCTTGAAAAAATAAAAATAGTTACCATATGATCCTGCCATCCCACTCCTGGACATATATCTGAAGAAAACTCTAATTCAAAAAGATACATGCACCCCAATGTTCACAGCAGCACTATTTACTATAGCCAAGACATGGAAGCAGTCTAAGTGTTCATCAATAGATGAATGGATAAAAAAGATATGGTAAATATATACAATGGAATATTACTCAGTCATAAAAAAGAATGATATAATGCCATTTGCAACAATGTGGATGGATCTCAGAGATTATCATCTTAAGTGAATTAAGTTAGAAACAGAAAAACAAATACCATGTGATATCACTTATATGTGGGACCTAAAGTATGATGCAAATAAACTTATTTACAAAACAGAAACAGACTCAAAGACACAGAAGATAAATTTTTGATTACCAAAGGGGAAAGGGGGTAGAGGAGAGGTAAATTAGGAGTTTGGGATTAGCAGATACAATCTACTATATATAAAATAGGAAAACAACAAGGTCCCACTGTATAGCACAGGGAACTATATTTAATATCCTATAATAAACCATAATGGAAAAGAATATGAAAAATATATATATGTATAACTGAATCACTTTGTTGTACACCAGAAATTAATACAACATTGTAAATCACTATATGTCAATTTAAAAATTAAAAAAAAAAAAAACAGCTTACTTTCTTAGCCTTTCTCTAAGTGTTTAGGTATATGTCATGTCAAGTACATAAGGTATGCCCTTGCTTTATTTAAGCCAAATAATAAAAGTGGAATCATCATTGTCACATTCTGTGTTCCATAATTGCTGTCCATGTTTTGACTGCCTTTTCCCTAAGACAATGTGAAGATAAATCAGAGCACATAATGAACAACAGTCAACATCGTTCTTGGTGACCATTCTTCCAAGTGTTTTTTTTTTTTTTTTTTCGCAAAACAAACAAAATACCAAAACCTAAATCAGTTTCTCTTACATATCATCAATGCTAACATAATTCAAATTCTTACCCCACTTCCCCTTACCCTAGATTTACCTAATTCTGTATTAATTTTCTAATTCTTACTTTATTATAGCAGAATAAGCTTATTATTCATAAGCCATTGAGCCGCAAACATTAAGAGGCCCACATGTGGTCTAAATATCCATATTAAGTACCCTATTATTGGTAAGATATTTGAACAACATGGAAGTCATTTAAGGATATCTAAGGCACTATTATTTTTCAAGATTTAAGAGAGCTGAAATGTAAACGATTATAAAATTCTACCTTTACATTGTGAAATTATAACCCATATATGTACCTTAATTTTCAAGGCAGTTTTACATACAACCGTGCCATGATTAACTCTCAGCTTCAAATCCACTGTTAACACTCTGCCTTCTGAGGCTGAGGCTGAGACTCTCAAAACCCTGTTTCTGCTTTCCCAACTGGCTCTCTGTTAGCCTTTATTACCAGGGAGTACTAGATGGAGTCTGAGAAAACTAGAGGAGGGAGACACATATTCCCTCCTGTGGACTGGCTGTCTTTCTGCTGCTCCTAAAAGCATCAACCTAACTATACATCTGCGCCCCAGGCCCAGCTGTTCCTTGCTATAGAGCAAGCCAAAACCAGTTTGCAATACTTCCAACATCTGCAGCCCAACTGCACCCCTCTCAGAGATACCCCACTAGCCTGCCCTCTGCAGAGTAGGGCTCAGGCTACAAGGCGTTTTGCCCAAGCTCATCCACATCAATAAATTTTAGCTCCACTGGTCCTTTCCTCCAAAGTTCTAAGTTTTTACCATTTCAAACTCTTCCCTTTGTTCCTCCAGCTCTAGAGGCGAAAGCTACCTCTTGTAGTTGCCATCTTTGTGATAATCTTATCTCGTTAAAAATATTATGCCTACTTATATTCAATATCTGTGTTCAAATAACTGGTGTGGTTTCTGTCTCCTGAGTGAGCCCTGATCCATTCAACAGCCCTGTGGGGGCAGTTAAGAGTAAGCCTTACTGTCCCCATTTCACAAATGTCCACAAAATAACATTTTAACCCTGGGAAAAGAACACCTGGGATTTGAGCTCCAATCTTGGCACTATTTTCACAGAAACTGCTTCTATGTGTAAACTGAATAAAGCACTTCTCCTAGGTGCTCCACATGTGCAATAAAATACATAGGTAAAGATATCTAAGGTGGCCCAGATACACACGGCTATTTTAAGTCAGATCTTTTGGACAAGGCCCCAAGTTAATTTTTAAATGAAAGTTCTTCGATTTCAATCCATTCTAATAGTTTTGAGAGTTTGAGTTAAGATGTATTCTT
The DNA here is from genome assembly GCF_000442215.2 of Lipotes vexillifer. Lineage (NCBI taxonomy): Eukaryota > Metazoa > Chordata > Mammalia > Artiodactyla > Lipotidae > Lipotes > Lipotes vexillifer. The sequence continues at coordinate 1,743,752 of NW_006790911.1, read as the reverse complement.
ATTCCTGTAGTGTAACAAACAGTCAAGATCCATGACATTTGAGGCCACTGAAGAATGTCAAAACCATACCTGTGAGCTCATTCTTTCCTATAGAGTTTTAAAAGTGGGATTTAAAAAGCAAAAGCAAGATATGAAATAAAACATAGCTTTCGGGATTACATTTGCTTGCTGCCAGGTATTCTATAAATATGAAAATGGATCTTGGAAGCTGCTGTTTAAAATGAAAGTAATGAATATTTCCTGATGGGATGTTCAGCAAGCTTTTCTCCACCAGGACTTCCTTACTTTTTTTTAGCCAAATAGTGTGTTTTTTTTCCTCCTGTCTGCTCAGTGGATGTGTTTCCAAAGGCTGCTTTGTGTTACTGTAAATTACAGGAATTCCTTTACCATACAACTGGAGGCCCTGGCAGCAAAAGCTAATCAAGTTGAAGAAAGCACCACAAATGCTTCCCAAATGGCCTCCTTCCACAACTGGAAGCATTAAGACAACAAAAAAAGCGAAAACAGAAGCTACAAAAACAAATACACCTAAAGACTAAAGAGGCAGACGTAGAGAATGGACTTGAGGACACGGGGGGGGGGG
>NW_006790911.1:1716399-1743092 GCF_000442215.2 Lipotes vexillifer | reverse complement strand
GGGGGGGGGGGGAAGGGTAGTAATCTGGGACGAAGTGAGAGAGTGGCATGGACTTATATACACTACCAAATGTAAAATAGATAGCTAGTGGAAACAGCCGCATAGCACAGGGAGATCAGCTTGGTGCTTTGTGACCACCGAGAGGGGTGGGATAGGGAGGGTGGGAGGGAGATGCAAGAGGGGGTGGTATGGGGATATATGTATACGTATAGCTGATTCACTTTGTTATAAAGCAGAAACTAACACACCACTGTAAAGCAATTATACACCAATAAAGATGTTAAAAAAAAAATACACCAACATTTATTCTTCCTCCCTCATTTTTTCTTGATCCTCAGGACTGAAACACAGGGAAAGAAACCAGATTAAAAGTAAAATCACATCTGCAGTACCTACACTATATAAAAAATACATATCCTGTATGATATGAAAATGAAATTTTTACTCGTAAAGTATGTATAGAGAGATAGATGCGTATAGATATTATTTTTCAACACTAGAAAATATTCCCAAGCCATATGTTCCTATGTTTCACCAGGAAGTTAACAAATTCACCTGTTAATTTAATAGGATAGGACGCTTTTGGTGGCTTATGACAGATCACTCACAGAGAACATAGTAAGAAATGAGAAAACGAAAGAAACCTTCCCACCTCTCTTAATTACTGTCTATTAATTGAACACCTATGAAAGAGCAGCCCCCCATTTTTAGAGCCCCAACAGGATCAGGATTTGCCATGGAGAAACTAATGTTGAATGGCAGCATCTGTTTGCCTCTGCTTGTTGCTGGATACAGCCTGCTGCATGACAGGCAGCATCCTACCACCGTGATGTGCCAAATGGTCCCTGGGGACTTTAGTTGATGACAAGTGACCTATTCAGTCATGAAGAGAGTAGCTTAGCAATAGAGGGTGGCATTTCCCAGCTCACTACTCAGATAACTATGCCCCTATTCAACTTGACTTTGGAGATTATCTGATACTTTGGATCACAGAACCCGAATGTGCTACCACCCAGCACATGTTAAAAGGGGAGGTCATCTAATGTATTTTTTTTAGATGTCCATCATAAAAGAAATGATGTCTATGACTCCAACCTTTAACTCATGAGATACACCCATGGATATTCTACCTTCGCTCTGTTAACATCTGTTAAGGTAATGAATAGACATCATGCTGATATATTCATTAGGGAATTGTTAAGACTGAAAACTCAGGGATCCCTACAATGCAGTGCTTTTAAAATTGCATGTATAAATGTTAGCCTCTAGGGGGAACTCCAGGCTCCTCGCCTTAATTTTCCTAAAGGCTAAGTTAGGAAGAAAGGAGAAATCTCCTTTTCACTAAGAGAGAATGATCTGGGTGGTCAGAGTCCAGGACATTGATTGCACCATGGTCTTGTAGGACTGGAGCTTTCAGAGGGTTAAAAGTCAGCATAAAGGATTACTTCTCTCTTAATGCTATTTATTTCTTCTACATGGAAAACAAGCTAAATCACTGCCTTGACAAACTCCTCTCTCTCTTTTTGTGTCTATATAGATAATAATATATCTAAATATCTATACCATACACACCCAGAATGTATACCCACATATGCATATCCAAATACACCCAGGATTCTCTGATTACTGCCTTTGTTCAGCCATCCATGTCCATGTTTGGGGGGACAAATATTGTGCAGGGTATATTTGGCATTGCTGATGCACTGGTCATAATATCACAGCACCCTAGATCTTCCTCTGATTTCTAATAGTATGCAGCAATAGTATAGAGCGTTTATTTTTAAACTGCACGGAATGCCGTTAACTAGTTTTGTGACTCTGGGCATGTCCCTTTGTTCTATGAGTTCCACTTTCCTCACTAAATGGTTTCTAAAGTGCCTTCTGGCTCCAATATTCTATGCATTTTATATCTTCATCAATTTCTTTCCAATGCTAAGAGCAATTATGTTCAATGACTATTGGCGGTCTAAGTAATTTCTCCACTGGGTGATTTCATTGACGTAATGCCACTCGGGGTCATGGAGCAAAACCCAATACATCCAGTGAGCACAAAGAACTCAGGTCAACTGTATATGACCAGTGGGCTGAAGAAACCAACCTAAATAGACAAATCCCAACAGCAAACTCACAATCTGCCTTTAGTCAAGCATTCTGGGTATCGTGTGTGGCTAAATTTTCTTAGAGCCTTGGGTCATGGGCTCAGCAAACGTGTACACTGACTCTCACACCTAAAAATTCAATGGAATGCACAGACACCTTGCATAAATCATCTTCCAGCAGCTTTTTCTTCCTGTAACTATGTGGCAGCTCAGAAGAGGTTTGGATGAGCACAGCTTATCTATATGAAGGAGGCACAAGGTTTTCACAGGAAAGGCATAGTAGAAGGATTCCTGCCCCTCCATATACTTGGAGCTCTCACCCGTTTCTATTTTGTGTCTTTTATCTGTCATGGACACTCAAGGAATAAATTGGCCAGAGCAATTGAGGTAGAGAATCAATTAGAATTGTGAATTCTAATTCTTCCGGAGAATCGAACTATCAAAACGAGCTGGTATTTCGGAAAATAGAGCAAAAAGACCTTAGATACATTTAATGCAATGCTCTCACTTTACATTTAGGAAACTGTAACTCAGAGAGGTCCAATCCCCCATTGGGATGATCTTTATTTGGGGTTTACCTTAGATGCTATTATGTGAATATGAAATTTTGTTTGTGCACACTCCAGAGTCAGAGACTCAAGCTAAATACACCGAATTCACATAAGTTTATTGTATCACTTACCTATTTCTGCATAGCACCCAGCTCAATACTTAGTGACTTTACACAAGTGATGTATCATTCCATGTGATTCTGTTAGTGGACTGGGCAGTTTTGTTCACCTCATCTGGCCTCACTCAGGGTGGGTGACCCAGTCAGCCAGTGGCTTGGCTGGGGCTGGATGCTTTAAATGACCCCAAGGCCTGGGGGCTTGGCTAGAATGGCTGGAAAAGCTGTAACATCCGTGACTCTCTCTCTATGAAACCTTTCATCTGGATTTTTTACACGCTGCTGGAAGTATCCCGAGAGGGCAAAAGTAGGAGTCGTAAGGCTGATAGAAATAGAGGTTCAGAAGTCCCATTTTGCCATTTCTGTTGAATTGTACAGGTCAAAGTAAATCACAAAGATAGGCCAGACTCAAAGGGTGGGAAAATAGACCCCGCCTCTTTTTGGAGGGGCTGCAAAGAATCTGTGTGTGCGCGCGCGTGTGTGTGTGTGTGTGTGTGTCTGTGTGTGTATACATATAATCTACCACACCCAGACAGAAGAAAGAAGTCAGGAGGTTAAATAAGGGGCAGATATGATTTCCTTTGTTTTCAACAGAGTATCTCCTTAGGGACAAAGGTGATGCGAGAGGTCACTGATTTATGCTTTCAGGTCATCCATTATTTTGAATTCTAACAAATAGATACTATGCCATTGCTATGCTTTTATACAATGTCTACATCATAACTGGCACCCACTAAACACCCAGTCATAACAATGGGGACAGAGGAGGGACAGGCAGGATTGAGAGAAACTAAACTAGATTTTGTCAGTTTATTTATTAAGCACATATTCTTATCTACTATGAAAAGTCATGACCTTTTCAGCTGAGGAAAGCAATTACTTTTTTGCACAGAGATTCTTTATATAACAACACAAAGGAGATTCACAGGTTATCAGTTTCTGGCAAGACTAAGACATCCAAGGCAGGCAGTGTGTATCAAGCAAACTTTGAGAAGCAGTTCAGTATATCAGAGCATGGGGCTAATGAAGTCAAAGCTTTGATCCTCAGACAGGCCAATTAATCACACAGAGAGAAACCTTTCTTTTCATATGTAAGGACAGCCTTGATCACTTTTCTTCCTACGGAATTCTTTCCTAACCTCAGGAGAAATGGACAGTATGATTTAACAAGATGCATATTTTGTTTAAATGCCACATATTTGGATAGATGCTATAGGGCTACAAAAATAAAAACTATGTAATTTTATTCTTCCAGAATTTTAAAGATTGTTACCAAAACAAAGAAGACTATTCAAACAATTAGTTTACAGTGTACAAAATGATAAAGTGACGAACAGGAGGTACAAATTACAATCCAAATTCAAAAGAGGAAGATATGTTAGGGGATCTTTAAAAATGTACGAAGAGGGCTTCCCTGGTGGTGCACTGGTTGAGAGTCCACCTGCCGATGCAGGGGACACGGGTTCGTGCCCCGGTCAAGGAAGATCCCACATGCCGCGGAGCGGCTGGGCCCGTGAGCCATGGCCGCTGAGCCTGCGCGTCCGGAGCCTGTGCTCCGCAACGGGAGAGGCCACAGCAGTGAGAGGCCCGCGTACTGCAAAAAAAAAAAAATGTACAAAGATGGTGATATTTGCACTATACTTTTACAGACACAGAGAGGAAGGCATTCTAGATAGAAGAGAGAGGGGAGTATTAATTAAACAAAAGTGAATGATCTACCTCTGTAAGAATGTAGGGTCTAAAAAGAGAAAATTCATGGGACAAGAGTATATATGAAGCTCAGAGTCAGATTATAAAGAATTTACCTTGCTTTAGAAGGTAATGAAGAGCTACCAGAATAAAATAACCAGAGTGGTATTTTCAGGAAGATTGTTCTGGCAGCAATGAATGTAGCTGATTACAGAGGAAATGAGTGGTTAGGGAGAGAGGTTAGGTATTACTACAGTAAACTACACGAGAATACTAAAGTCCAGGACCTTGAGGAAAAAAGACCAAAAGCACCAAAGCACAGTTTACATTTGTAAGGAGATGGCTGATCTACCTCTTTTAGAGACAGAGGTCAAGTACGGAAGGAATATAAATCTTACCTAAATGTTTGAAATGAAGAGGAGAAGACGTGAGCAACACACGGCTAAGCTCAGGATTTTCAGTTATCTAGATTCTAGCTCCTAGAGAATGATGTTTTGCTTTGTCAGGGCACTTGGTGGGTCTGGAAACTTCACCGTGATCAGTGCACTGGGGCACTAACAAGGCAGGAGAACGAAAGCAAACAGCAGTGAAGGAGCAGTGAAGATGAGATACATGACTCCGTAGGAGAATCAACTCAGCATGATTTTGCGAATTTCTCCAGCCATACTCAGTAGTCCAGGGAGATGAAAGGAATTGAACAATGGGAATCATCCAAGCTGGGAACCAGGATGAATCAAGTGAAGATGGTGAGAGAATCTGGGGTGCTCTAGATGCGTTGCTGAGGACATTTCTGAAAACGCATTTTATGGTTCCAGCTGAGAAAGGAGACAGGAGAAGGCAGATCGAGAGGGGCAGACAGACTAAGAGAGTGGGATGGAAGTGCTGTGGATCCTGGTGAGCAGAAGGCAAAGACCATGCTCTCTAGGCACCATGAGGAGCCAGGAGGACAAAGGGTGCTTTTGAGTTACTGGAGTTCCACACAATCCATCAAGGGATTGGGGCAAGCGACAGGGGCACACCCAGGCACTCCAGCCTCCTCTTTCTCTCCAGACAAACCTCAAAAATAATGTGACTTGGGGTAATGGAGAAAAGACCTCACCTTCCTCTAGGAAAGCCCTTATACTAATGAACGTAATAAGGGTAATGACTAAAATGATTTTGTGGTCCGTTCTGGCATTAGCCTTTTATGATTTTGTGCTTTGGACTAGAGTAATTCTCATCCCCTGACCTCTGAAGCAATTTGTAATTAATTTCAAACACATAGACAACTACAGAGAACAACAGAAAATGATATTAAAAATATCCATATACTTACCATTAATCTAATCATAACATTTTGCCATATTCGCTTTAGTTCTACTTTTAAAGAAAGATGTAGATAAAGAAACACATTAAGCATTTTGTCTGTCTTTTTTTTTTTTTTTTTGGATAGTTTTTAGTGCTTGTTATCATTGGTGGATTTGTTTTTTGGTTTGGCTGCTCTCTTCTTTCTTTCTTACTTTTTTTAAAATTATTTTTAAATTTTATTATTAATGCGGAGCACAGGCTCCGGACGCGCAGGCTCAGCGGCCATGGCTCACGGGCCCAGCCGCTCGGCGGCATGTGGGATCTTCCCGGACCGGGGCACGAACCCGTGTCCCCTGCATTGGCAGGTGGACTCTCAACCACTGCGCCACCAGGGAAGCCCTGTCTGTCTTTTCTTGATCTTGTTTCTCTTTCTCCAATTCCAAAAATAATATCTGTCCTGAATTTAGTTGTTATTGTTCTCGTATGTGTTTTACATTTTTCATAAACATATATGCCCTGTAACTTTTTATTTTTAACTTTTTTTTGGCAAATTATATTTCATTATAGGTTATAACAAGATATTGGGTGTAATTTTCTGTGCTATACAATAAATCCTGCCACTTATCTATTTTACGTATAGTAGTTTGTTAACCCCATGCTCCTAATTTGTCCCATTTGGTAACCATAAGTTTGTTTTCTATGTCTGTGAGTCTGTTTCTGCTTTGTATATAGATTCATTTGTATCATTTTTTTTAGATTCCACATATAGCTGATATCATATAGCATTTGTCTTTCTCTGTCTGACTTATTTCACTAAGCATAGTATTCTCTAGGTCCATCCATGTTGCTGCCAATGGCAATATTTCATTCTGTTTTATAGCTGAGTAATACTCCATTGTGTATATGTACCACATCTTAAGCCAATCGTCTATTGATGGGCACTTGGGTAGTAATTTTTATTTTAAAATGTCTTGTTTTTTTTTACAGTGCACATAAAGAGTTCATTCATTTTTACCTGCTCTAATAGTGTGAATATACAATTTATTCATTTTACGTGAATGGGCATTTAGATCTCTTGCAATTTTATAGTAATACAAAAAAAAAATATTGCAAAGAAATTTTAGGAGCCTGGATGGTAACCCTGTCTGAACACTATAATTATCTGGAGAGTTCTGCTTTGCTTTCTTTTGTTTTAAATCCAGATGCCCTATCCTATGGCTATGCATGCTATTCTGTTTTACGTCATGACAGACAAGTGGTAATATTTACAGGGTGCATTGCAGTAAAGGGAAAATGTTACTCATAGAGAGTTAAAATAGACCAGCCATTTTACCTCACCAAACACATACAGCCACCCCAAAGGCTGAAAAGAATCAAATCTCTATAGATTGCAAACCTTTCCCAATTTCCAGCACAGTGATGTGCAGGTAATCCTGGCTAAGCAACTCTGTTCTAGAGCAAGGATTCTCAAAGTTGGCTGCACATTTAAATCTGCTGGGGTGCTTTTTAAAAATCTACTCATGCCCCAGCTGCACCCCAGAGCAACTAAATTAGAACTAGTAGGATCAAGACCTCAGTTATTTTTAAATCTCTCAGTTGATGTCCTGATTATGAGAAGCACCTAAAGCACTTGTTACTAATGCGTATCTCCAGGACCCATACTCTTTAGTGGTGCGCTGGAGAAGCTGTATGCTTAAAAATGTCTGAGGTATACACCTAGAAACAAAAGTGCTGTGTCTCAACTGAGCAGTGGTGAGAAGAGCACTTACTTATTAATTTTTTTGCCACTCACAAGATTTTTATTTTCAGAGTCTTCTCAGACTTGGGGCCATTCTTGAAACCTCTTCTTTCATCAAACCAACATTTGACCAATTTCAAATGTCTCCAAAGCATATGAAATCATTATTATCTTTCTTCCTTTTGTACGACCAATAAAGAGCAGAGCCCATTTCTTCCAGGTACCCTAACTGATTTTCTTCCATCCACTAGTGCCCCCTTCCAATAATTCTTCATTCTGCAGTCAGAATAAACTTTGAAAATTTAGAATATGATTTATTCATCAAAACCAAAAGCTCCTTTAAGAGCTTCTACTGTACTTAGAACAGAGTCCTAAATCCTTATCTTAGCCTTCAAGGTAGAGCACGGTCAGCCTTTATCCACCACTCCAGCCCCCACTCACACCATTTCTCTCCCATTTGGTCTCTTCAATCCGGCCAAATTTGCAGTGTTTTAAGTTCGTGGATCTCACTTAGACAGAGAAGACCACCTTAGAGCCACTTGAGAGCCCCTACTGGTTGGAGCGATCATTCCAAGCAAGTAAATCTTGCCTTTCTAGATAACATCTGTATTCAAGTGGTCATTCTGACCTGTGGATTGCAATGATTGGTTTGGCTGGAGTTGAAAAAATCAGATCCCTCAGGAAAAGATCCCAGTTGGATGTCATTAGCTTTCCGAGGGGCTTCACATAGTAGCTGTAGCTGGCATCGTCACACCACTACACATTCGTGTATCATGTTGTCCACTGTCCCAGGACATAACCTTTGAGATTCCAGCCACAGGACTCTTGCTTACCTTTGTTGACGAGGCTGTAAGGAACACTGGGAAAGAACAGGCTGTGGAACCAGACTGCTTAGATAAGTCCCAGCTCCACTAGCAATCAGCTGTGCAAAGTGGGCTACACACTTAATCTAACCACGCCTTGCTTCCCTCATCTGTAAAAATAGTCATGATAATAGTACCTACTCTCATGTTGTTGTTGTGAAGATTAAATAAGATAAATAATTATATGGGGGACGGATGGATTGGGAGTTTGGGGTTAGCAGATGCAAACTATAACATATAGAAGGGATAAACAACAAGGTCCTACTGTGTAGCACAGGGAACTATATTCAATATCCTGTGATAAACTTTAACGGAAAAGAATATAAAAAACGTATATATATGTATAACTGAGTCACTTTGCTGTACAGCAGAAATTAACACAACATTGTAAATCAACTACACTTTAATAAAAAATATTATAAACGCCTGGAACTTAAGTGGCTAATAAAAGTTTTATTATTATTACTCTCACTAGTTTACATTTTTCAGTTCTCCTTTCATACAGGTATTCTTGCATGTTTATCATTTAGAATTCTTCCCATTTTCACCACCCAAATTCTTTCATTCTTATTTATTGTAGCAAAGGAAAAAAAAGTAGTAAAAATACCTAAATGATTAAACCTTTTAGCAAATAACAAATTCTGTATGTTTTCCAAAATGTATTAAATATCGTTCTCTCCTTTTGTCACCGTCATCAGTAACTAATGTCGAGAGACATGAATTCAAAACTAATACCTTGGTTGTGTCTACTTGAATAACACTTTGTGCTATTCTGATTCAATTTTTCAAGGATCTCTGGGTCTTGGAATCCTATAACCCACTTTAATAACTTGTTGTAGAGTTAAATTAACCCTTTTGGGCAGGAAATTCTTTTTCATGTCAAAGCTTATTCAGTCATGCTGAGCTTTAATCCCATTTTCTCTAGGTTTGGCTTTTGTGCCCATTTTATAAAATGGGACTTGTGATAACTATTGTCACTTAGTATTTATTGTAAAGGGACCTTCAAATCTTTAAAAATTATACTAGAATACCACAATATGTTTCTTTTTGAGTTCAATTTCATACATAGGAGGGGCTTTTAAAGAAACACCACAGGAGGGCTTCCCTGGTGGCGCAGTGGTTAAGAATCTGCCTGCCAATGCAGGGGACATGGGTTTGAGCCCTGGTCCGGGAAGATCCCACATGCTGCGGAGCAACTGAGCCCGTGCGCCACAACTACTGAGCCTGGGCTCTAGATCCCGCGAGCCACAACTACTGAGCCCGTGTGCCACAGCTACTGAGTCCCGCGCGCCTAGAGCCCGTGCTCCGCAACAAGAGAAGCCACTGTAATGAGGAGCCCGCGCACCGCAATGAAGAGTAGCCCCTGCTCGCTGCAACTAGAGAAAGCCCGCACGCGGCAACGAAGACCCAATGCAGCCAAAAGTAAATAAATAAATAAATTTATATTAAAAAGAAAAAAAAAGAAACACCACAGGAAATGTTATTTGAGGTAATTTTAACCATAAAATGGACCCCATCATAGACCCTGAGATCAGGATTTGGGGTGTATGAATTCTGTGTATGAATTCTGACCCTGTTGTTAATATAAACATGTTATACACATGCCAGTAATAATGATTAGTAATTCCAAAGGCCACTTCTAGGAGGGCAAATGAGCAGCCAACCCAGCAGACATAAGAACAGGGTCAAATTGTAAAATTTGTTCAATTATGCTTTTTAACAATATTCAGTACTTTGTCTTGTCCCTGAGAAGCAGCTGGTCAACTAAAACCATCCACTCTTTCGTGCTGGACAGAAAGATGTCAACAGTCAAGGTGTTAAAAAGTCATCACCACAAAAGCATACATGTTCGGAACCAGAGAAATTCACTGAAAGGTACCCTGAAAATACGTCTCAGATACTTTTACTTTCAAGGACTACCTCATATTACAAAGCCAAATGTAGTTACTGATACGCTGCAAATAATTAATGCTAAAATCCCTCCGTAGGCTGAGAAGAATTTAGGTCATTTCAGGGTTGGGATAATGCCTCTGTTAATTCTGCAAATCCCCTGGAATCCAGGTCAGAGGTCTACACACTGCAGGAAAGAAAAACATAATTTTAGATAACGGTTGAAGGTGATGATTATGGTGGCTATGAAAATGGAATGCCTTTTAATTATGTCAGCTCACAAAAAATGATTATCATTTATAAAACGTTACGTAGAAAAAGTAAATTCCAGTAGCCATGCAAATAGTTTGAAAAAGCTACCAAAGTGACTCAGAATCTGTATTGGTTCTTTCCTTGTAGCAGTTAAGCTGGCACCAATGGTAAATATTTAAATAGAGATGTAGTTGTTATTTTATGTAGTTTGTGCCATATTTTGTGTACATCATTTGGGCGTCACCCTTGAGGCTTTCTTTTTACCTCAACTACTTTATCCTACTGTTCACTAAGTCTAGTTGCTTTTGTCTCCTAAGTATGTCTAAAATCCAACCACTTCTCTCCATTTCACTGTCAGTATGCTGGTCCAGCCACTGTACAGTTTACTCCTAACCCCCTTAAGTCCCTGTTCCACCTAGTAGCTAGTGTAACCATTTAAAAATGCAAAGAGAATTATCTCTTCTCTACTTAAAGCCAATCAGTGGTTGCCTAAATCAGATAAAATTAAATTAAAATACCTTTAAGACTGACCATGACCTGACCCTACCCCTATTCCCAGCCTAATCTCTAATAAAGGATATAGTTTTGGTAGGTGGGACAGGCACCTACCTATTTGGTCCACCTCTTGTTAATTTGTCACTTCTTCAGTACTGCCAGAACCCCAATTTTGTTAGAATTGGCAATTTTCCCAACTTTCCTTGTAGTTAGCTTTTTTTTAAAGACTTCTTTTTTTTGATGTAGACCACTTTTAAAGTCTCTATTGAATTTGTTACAATATTGCTTCTGTTTCAGGTTTTGATTTCTTGGTCGTGAAGCATGTGGGATCTTAGTTCCCCAACCAGGGATCAAACCCACACACCCCTTGCACTGGAAGGCGAAGTCTTAACCACTGGACCACCAGGGAAGTCTCAGACCTTGTAGTCAGATTTGGCACCAAGTTTCAGTCCATCAGATGTAAGGAGATATATATGCTGAGGGACTTCCTTCAAGTTTCCAACTGAATATCACCTACTCAGACGCTTTCCCTAATTACACTTTATAAAATTAAATTCCCTCCTCTTAATCTCTCAAAATCCTGTTTCTTCTTAGCATTGATTACAATTTGTTATTATATTATGTATCTGTTGGTTTGTTTGTGTCTCTCTGACTTCTCTGCAAGTTCTGTGACAGTAATGAACATTTATGCCTTATTTACGGCTGTATATTGTCACCTCTCACAGTAGGAGATAAATATTCATGGACAAGAGAATGAATAAAATAATTACTTTTATGAGTATCAACATTATGAACTATATGATAAATCCATTATGTCAACAGACGTTTGTCTTATATTTTTTCGTTTAAGGTATTATGCTTGCTGGTGTGGGAAATACAAAAGTAAATACAACATGCTCTTAAAAAAGACACAGACTTAGTGCAAAAGAAAAACATGTACACAAATAACCATAAAGGGCAGCAGGTAATATAAACATGGCACAGATGCTATGGGAATTAGGAGAAGAGAGAAATCCCTAATGACTGGAGTGTTAGGAAGAAATCCTGGGAGAATGTCTAAGCTGACCATGAAGTTGAGTATTATTTTGATGGAGGTAGTAGATGAGGGTGAGAAGGTGGGGGAAAAACAGAGAAAAATCCATAGGCACTTCCAGAAAGCACAGTGTATGTGAGGAACAAGGTGCAGCCCATCCAAAAAAAAAAAAAAAAAGATGCAAAGAAATATATTATCCCTATTTGTTTGCTTCTTATAACACCTTACTTTGAGGCAACACCCAATGATGACCCAGTTTGGCCTAAGGAATAAGGGTAACTCTGCTTTAACAAGGCTGACTTAAGGAAACACAACATAGAGATGGAAGAAGAGAGCCAGAAGACACAGGATATGGTATCCTGCACAAATTCTATCAAAATCCTCAGCGGGGGGTGGAGTGGGGTGAGGTGGGGAACTGCAGTAATTAACACAATTAAAAATTATGTACATCTAATAAAAACTATGCTGCAACTTACAGCTTGACAACCCTTAATAAAGAAGGGACTTTGACCAGAGACAAAAACTTATGTACATCAAAATTGGGCATTAGTAAAGACATAAAAGACATAAAAGAAAGAAAGAAAGAAATCAATTATGAGGGTAAGTACTCAGATGATTAGATGTTTCACAAAAAGCTAAAATGAGAAAAATGAAGAAAGCGTAGCTTAAAGAATGTGTGAGGGGTTGAAGTAATTCATCTACAAATGCAGATAACTCTACGAACTCCCTATACTTCTTTGGTCCTCTAAATGCCTTTTGCCTATGTTGTAGCTCAAGTGCCATAACCAGAGGGGAGGTACAGAGAAAGACAGAGTTCCGAATCAATTTTGGAACGTGGGAGAGAGTCTAGTATTACACATGTGTGCACACATGTAAACACGCACACATGCACAAACATGAATGTGCAACAAATTTTTAATTATTATAAAAATGAGTTGCAGTCTATATCATTTGTATATATCAACTTAAAAAACTTCAAGGCAAGTTTCTTAATTGTGTCATGTCACTGACATAAATGGAAGGGATATACGTGACCCATAAGTGTGTCTATGGAAAAGTATAAGGACATATTATATATAATTATATCGAGCAATAATATATATATATATATATATATATATATATATATATATATATACACACACACACAAAGACACTCAGATATATTTCAAAATATGTTATGTGTGTCACTCATACTGCCTGGTGTATTTGACCCTCACAGTGCCTCCGAGGGGTAAATAATACCACTGTCTGCTGCACATTTTTTTAGATATTGAAGTAAACGTAAAGAGATGGCACAACTGACCTAAAGAAATAGAGTCTGTTAGCGCTCAAAGCCAAGCAGAACCATTATGTTAAAGCTCGTTGAGGGCTTCCCTGGTGGCGCAGTGGTTGAGAGTCCGCCTACCGATACAGGGGATACGGGTTCGTACCCCGGTCCGGGAAGATCCCACATGCCGCGGAGCGGCTGGGCCCGTGAGCCATGGCCGCTGAGCCTGCGCGTCCGGAGCCTGTGCTCCGCAGCGGGAGAGGCCACAACAGTGAGAGGCCCGCGTACCGCCAAAAAAAAAGCTCGGTGAGTCCGGGGATCTTGCTAATACGTTTAGAACAGCACAAAGACATCTCGTCCGATAGCGGATGGAAGAAAGATGAGGGTGGTGTCTCATGTATAATGTCACCTAGATTTATACATCACATTTCTTCCAAAGGGTTTTCAGATATTATCTTGTTTGTACTCCAACAACCCTGAAAGATAAGTAGGGGCAGTAGTTCCATCTGCATCCGCCAAGATGGATTATGTGAGGCAGGGACGGATGAACCCCCAGCGAGCTGCTGAGCTCTGCCGAGATCAGACTAGACTCCAGGTGCCTGTGTCCTTCCCAGGGCTCCTTCTACAGAGCTGGGTAAGAGAATCTCCTGAGGTGAGGTTGTGGGGGGATGGGGAGTGAGGCTGGAGAGATTCCAGAAAAGGGATGTAGCTCTAACATCTCTCTCTGGTGCCTCTGCCGACAGGAACATGAGACCAGGTAACAAGATCTTAAATGGGACTTTTCCTGTTGCTCCAAATTGGTGATTAATTCTAAGAATGGAAAGAATATAAGTATCTCATACTCTAAAGAGAACTACAAACAATAAGGGCGTCTCATCTTCAGAGCTTTTCTAAGACAGTTGAAGTCGTCCTTCCACCCCCAAACCTCACTCTAGCCTCCTGAATTCTCTCACCTGTCTACTAAAAAAAAAAAAAAAAAAAAAAAAAGGGAAGGGAGAAAGGGACAAGGTCATCCAGGGTCATAGATTCTTGACCTAATAGGAAGGAAAATCTGCCCCTGTCAAACAAGCTAAATAAGAGGGATTGGAGAGCATCCGTACTAGACATTGGGATTCTAGCTCCTCACTGGTTTCCCTTACTGCAGGTGTCTTGATCTTCCCTACACCTACCTAAGCAGAGGAAAAGGGAATTGACAAAAGACCAAGGACAGAAGGAGATGATTTTTGTGTCGTAGCTTGTACTTCCAGTACTTGGTTCCTATGGTCAAGTGGGCCTCGTGAAAAAGAACCGGACTGGAACCACCATAATAGCAACCCACATAAAAGGACTGCAAGCCAGGTGACAGCCCCAAGCAGCAAGAGGGTATGGGGTACAGGAACAGGATCAGTTTCAGGACCCTGTGCATAAGGGACGCCCCCCACAGGGGACTTCAACAAACTCATGCATGCCCCCTACCCACACCCCCAGGAGAAAGCCGGCTATGCAGTAATGAGACAGCAGTAGCCTGAGAAGCAGCAGGAACAGACCAAGAGAAAATTACAACAGGTCCAGTCAGGTAAGGGACAACTGTTCTGTTCCCTTTTGTCTTGCTCCCCACCTGAGCACGCAAGGAAAATGAGAGGAAGAAAGTGTCCAAAGGCCGGCCAACCAGCCCTGCCCTGGGCTCACAGGTGAAGCAGAGGTAGGAGGAGACGACAAGCAAGCCACGCCCCTCCCACATGTGTCAAGGGGCTGGAGCCTGGCCCATGATGTTGGAAGGGAAAGTTCTGTAAAAGAAATGAGACTGGAATTTTCCCGTGGACAGAATCTGAGTAATGGGAAATGACTTGAGAGTGACGGCATAGGCCTAGGATGTCGTTAAGGAATCTGATCCGCTACCCAGCTGGGAAGGGGAATTTGACATAACACAATAAGGGAGCAAAGACTGGTGAAAAATAAAACCATTTCCTGTGTGTTCCCCACTGAGCCGGGCCTTCTCCATAAACTAGACACACAGATGCAAAAATCAACGGAGACCATGGAGGCTTTAGCAGCGAAAGGAGAATATCACTTATGCTTCTCTACAGAGATGATTTACCGGAATAAAAACAACACATAAGTAATAGGCAGAAGAAGAAACAAAAAGAAGTGAACATCCGTAGCCCTCTCTTGCAGCAGAACCTGCAGTTTTCAGATTCCTACTTTTACACTCAGACGTGGGCAGTGCACACTGAAGAATCTAGAGATGTTTACACTCGAAGCTACAAGGAGCATTTATTTCAGACATGTGGCTACATCAATTAAATGTAATGTGTGTTCACAACATTAGTCATTTCACACAGCAGCTCATTATAATGCATGTGCCTTGCTAAAGCAGCCAAGATTCCGTGAGGCATAAAACCACAAAGCATCATTATAGATCATACATCACTATTTTTAAAAAAACATGAAAGTTTTACAATAGTTTTCTTCTCCAAATTACTAATAATGGTCCAAATAATCAAATATTTTCTTCACTTACTCCATTTGACCCTGCATCCTGAGTATATAAATTGACCCTATCAATACCTTAATTCATCAATAATTTTGAAAAGTGTTTTCCCACATTATAAAATGATAACCATAATTCTGCATAAAATACTAAAGAATGGTTCTAATAAAATATGATTACAGGCAGCTATTTCTACTTTAAAAGATTCATTAAGTTTCTGCATGAGAATAACTAAGGTAAATCATATATACAGAAAAGGAGAAATAAAGCACAACATGATTATAACAAATGACTATTTTAGGTTAAGTAGGCAGACTGTCACTCAAAAATCTATGTTCAGTTCAGCATTATTACTCATGGTGTCCAATGCGATGAAAATAAGAGAATTCAGTGTGAATTCACGCCAGTTCAATTGACCAAAGACTTCCCTGAAGCATCCTATGAGGGATACAGTGAGCTGTGAGTTGATACAGACTTAGAAAGGCAAAGATAAATAGGACATAGTCAATACGGAGAAAAGAGTGGGACAGATGTAAGTGTCCTAAAGTTTGAAGATTTCGCCGTCAGCAAAAGACTATGTAATAAACAAGGTATTTCCTGTCTAAAGCAAGTCATATTTGCTGCATCAATCAGGGCCTAGGAAGAAACAGATGGCACACTCCAAATGGTTTAACTGAAGAAGTTAAAGATAAGGACTGTTACAGAGTTGTAGGAGGGTCAGGGACCTAAGAAGGGTCGGGGAAGCACCAGGGAATGTAGCCACAGCTTTTGGTCCTCAACACCGCTGGTGGGAAGGGAGAAGGGAGGGACCACATTTGCTGGGGACCTGCTGAGAGATGGAGCCAGGAGTGGTTCTGCGGGACTGGACAGGAACAGTGGCAGGAGGGGGAAGCAGACAATTCCAGAGCCCAAGCAAGGGTTAGGAATGGCATTGAGGGCTGTATATTGTCTGATTCTCTCCCCCTCATGTCCTGATCTTCAGCAGGGCCTCATGGTGGCGGGACTCCGCGTAGAGCTGAAAAGCAAGAAATCTCAAATCCTGAGATCGGGGAGACCAGAGCAGGATGGAGAAGCGTGGAGAAGAATGGCTGTGGGGTGGAAGAGGCAGAGGCACAGTAAACAAAATAACCCGCTCCTCTGTTAATACGGAATTTAGAACAGAGTAAGCCAGACTTTTCTTAACTGATAGTCTGAGGTTTCAAAAACCTATTTTGACAATGAAACGAGACACAACACTGAATACAGAAACACTTAAGAGATTTCGAAGAATGTATTAAAACTGCAGTTCTCCAAGCATCTGACAACCCAACGTTGAGTGTTCACATGACTAATAGTAAATTAAAGAAGAAAGTGCCAAACAACATAAGTTTCCTTCTGCCTGAAGCCACTGATACTTGGAACAGGATACAAAGATCTAAACTTCTTTGATACAAGAGGTATGTTTTTTTTCCCTAATTCAGCACTGAGATCCTTACCTCCATCTTTCCTTGTTTTAAGAGAACAAATTTGTCCCACCTTAGGCACCTGCCTGACAAATTATTCTACACACCTTTGGTAATTCAGGAAACATAGGGAAGAAAATATAGAGAGCTAGAAAATGTAATGTATAATTCAAATTCAATGAAATACTTATATTAAGGACACATAAGGATTAAATGGATCTAGGATTAGGGAAATAAAGAGTGAACCATGAGAGTTGCACTTTTGAGGCATAGAGGGGTTTAACCCAAACACTTATATCATCACAGCTCTGTTAATGAAAATTTGGTGGAGAGGATGAAATGTTAAGAGCTGTTTCACTGAAGACTTGAGAGATGTTCTCGATTATTAACATCTGGCTATGAACAGACCCTTCTCAATAATTCTTGGATTTTGTGATACCATTGAATTCCTTGGAATTGATAACCATAATTAGCTTCATTAGTCAGCTTTTTGTTCTCATTTTTCATGACTGCATTCAAGACAGGGACTGCGTTTTTCATTGTAAAGGGAAACGGTGAAGGTTTCTGCCAATGGGAAATGAGTAAGGCCATGGTTCTCCTTCTCGTGAATAAGTATATAATGATAATAAAGAGCACGTTATAGGACTATCCTCTGAGTACACTACCTGCACCACTATCTCACAGAAACAAGGAATGCAGGATATCCTCCCAGGAATCTTGTGACGATTCTGGTCATGCTGGCTGTTTGGCTACGTCAATTTATGTCATGAGGTTTGATTCTCTAGAGATAATGTGTGTATGTCAAAGGATATAAAAGGGAGCTGCAAAAGCATAATTACTCTGATACCTTAGTATTGGTTACAAATAGTAGCTCTTAATTTTAATCTAGGTGCATGAAAATACGACAAATTTCTATCTTTTAGACCATTCAATCTAAATAGAAATCATCAGAGAAATACAAAATTCAAATACTGACTGGCCAATTATATTGGAAGTCTTCATAATTAACAAAGTTTAATAATTAGTTCAGTACAATTTCATAAAGAGCTGTGAAAAAGCCAATAATTTACAGTGGTAATAGATACCATATAAGCATATTTAGAAACAAATATGATCCCCTGGGATCAGTTAATAAGGTGGGGAGTTAAAAAAAGACGTCTTTTGTTGATTTTTCACTAATGAAGAGATAGCACCCTCAATCATTACAGCATCCCTGTGCTATGTCATTCAAAACCATGTTATCTGAAAAATATTGATGGACAAGCTGCAGTTTCTAATTCAGAGAAGTACAATGGTAAGGATTCAGCAACTGTGCATTAAATTAAAAAAAAAAAAAAAAACACTTTGGAAATATCCTTAAACTAACCACATACTTTTTAACACGAGGATTCTCATTTTTATGTTTTCTCCCAGGGAAAATGCTGATTGGATAACTAATAGCTTTCCTCAACCAATCTTTTCCTTTGAACCTTTTGAATTTTGTGAGAAAATTCTGTTTGTACCATGTTTTTTACCAAGCTCCCTGGTCTCGGCTTCAACAAATGCTATTAATTTATTCCTGCATCACATGAGAACCCATGAAGGGATACAATGTTTTTACTGAAAATAGAATTATCTACGTTTGGAATGCTTCTAATTTACTTCTCTAGGATGAATGTTCTATATCTTTTTATTGATTAACATTTTAGATTCGTTCATTCATATGTATGTATATGTGTGTACATGCAGTCATGAAGGGAGGTCTAATTTGACTCCATTATACCCTTTTTTCCTCCTAATTATTTCCATCTCCATCCAGAAATGAGAGCTCAATAGTTCTTGTCTGATTAATAATTGCATGACTTTTCCTACCTTGATTCAAGTAGATTAAAGATGGAGGAGTGAACTTTCTTTAGCACACAATTCCCTGGAACTTACAAATACAAAATAACCCATTAAAACAAAGGTCATTGTCCCTGCTTCTGGAATTAAAACACCTAATTTCTCATATATCTTCCAAGTAACACTGTAACCTAAGAGTCACAGATAACAATAAATGGTTCAGTGTCAAATGTGGATTCTTCTCTGTATCTTATTCCACACGTTGAGTTAAAATCTGGTACTTTCGGTAGTACCATTATCACCTTAAATTCAGTGCCTCCAAAACCAAATAATAATTTCCTTCTTTTCCAATATTCAAAATTTTGGACAATGGCATCCCTAGTCCCTCAATCATGTAATACCAGTAAATGATATAGTTTTCCTTTATGTTCTGTATAATAATAACTACTGCCTGTATAGCACGTAACCATTTATGAAAAAAAAGTTATTTGTACATACTTATTTGTTTGTTCCAAAACCACATAATCTGAGAGACAGTGAGGCCCCAGAATGGTGAAAGATACTACTGTTAAGTCAAAAGGTGTATGTTCTGGGCATTCAAAGAAACAAAATGCTCAAACCGCCCAAGTGATTGCTCGAATACGTGTCTGTACAAACTCTTATGGGCTCAGAGAAAATAATGACCTACATTAATGGAAAAAGACATCAAGGAATGCTCTCCAAAGGAGCCGCACAGGGCATAACAGTCAGATGAGTGTAAGAGGCGAATCGGTGAAAGGGAAAAGAGTCACTGCCAAGGAACAGAGACTTGCTGGGATGTCCAATAGCCCAAGGAAACTAAGCCTCTGGGGGAGATCCAGGACTCCAGGTATGTGTAGAACAATAAAAGAAGACATTTGCTGAGATAACATGCCTGGGTCACTGCAAGAAGAGACGTGTATGCCAGGTTAAGGAGCTTGGGTGTTTCTTACAGGTGATGGTGAGAGAGGAGGAGGCGCCAACCGGAAGGAAGGGAGGGAGGGGAAAGAAAAGTAGGGGATGTTGGAACTTGTCAGCTCCCCTCAATACACAGTGATGATTCTTGTTCAGGCACACCTAAATCCTGGTGTTAATATCAATCGAACTCGCGGGGTTCTGATTTTTCCCTCTTGCTCTCACACAGATTCTTCCCAAGAAACAGCAAAACTGTTGAGAACTTCATTTCATATCCTAAGAAGAGGGCTTCCTCCTCCAGAATTTCCAGGCAAAACAAAATCCTGATAGATCAGGTAATGCCTCATTGGCCTGGCGTAGGCCACATGCCTGCGAAACTTCTGACAGAACACATTGATATGCCAATAGAAATAAACATATTGACCACCTAGACAATATCGCAGCTTCTATTCATATTCTTATTCATACCTCCCTTTAGAAATGAGAAAACTCGATACCCAGGGTTAAATGCTCAAGGTCTTCATAAACAGCCAATATTCAAACCCAAGTCTGTTCCTCCCCAATGTCCATGTTCTAGATATAAATAAATGCCTTCACAATATTCAATTACCAGCCTGGGACAATGGCACACTGAAAAGTCACCCAGTCCCATGAAGCACACCAACCTCTGCACAATGAGTCCCCATGGAGTTTGTGTAGAGTTCTAAATCTCCTTTAGATTTTCCTTAAAAATAAATCACCTTGATAAAAGTAGTTCAGATTCTGACAGATACCCAAGCCTTATATTTACAGTAGTTCAGATTCTGACTAGATACTCAAGCCTTATATTTACGTAACACATGCTCTACACTGAAGAAAAGTAAAAATTAAAAAAAAAAAAAAAAACAAACAAGCAGCAAATATCACTTGGATTTGGTTCTCCAATGGAAAAGGGCAGAGAGACTAGGCAGG
This sequence comes from Lipotes vexillifer, assembly GCF_000442215.2. Classification (NCBI taxonomy): domain Eukaryota; kingdom Metazoa; phylum Chordata; class Mammalia; order Artiodactyla; family Lipotidae; genus Lipotes; species Lipotes vexillifer. The sequence continues at coordinate 1,722,192 of NW_006790911.1, read as the reverse complement.
TCTTTCAATGATGGGCAGTTTTTGCTTCACAAGTCCTTACTTTGTTTCCAGTCTGGTTTCTGACAGTTGGTAGGGAAGTGTACCTCTGACCAAGCAGCTTGACACATTCTCAGGAACAAATAAGTAAGGTTGATGACACCCTTCCCGTCCCTCCCTTCAGCAAAAGTGTTTCCTCTCCGAAAGGCATTTTAGCTGTCTTCTCATATTGGAAGTGAATACCTGAGCATCTTTACTCCTGCTGCCTTGGAATCACCACAGATAGTACCCCACATGATGGCTTAAGTAGATTTTACCTCAATCTCAGCCCTGATACCAAGGACTTACCCTCTGTAACTGCCTACAAGTAAATAAATAAATACAAGGGCATACAGTGCACTTCTCTCCTGGATTTGAAATATAGAGGGTTTTAAACAGAATCATTTCTTTTCTTTGCTAGAAGAGAGATCGGTCTCAAGTAGCTGCAGGCTCTCACAATTACTATTTTGAGAATCTGACTTGACTCTATGTAATGCAGCATAGTGGAAAGAACTCTGATTGAAGAGCCAAGACTTGTATGTGTCATAAATTCTACTTTTGCATCTACATTGAATAGATGGGTGCCCTTTCATAAAGCAGAAAGTGTTTGAGAAGATGAATAGAGTAACAACGTTTGATCTTTTAAGGTGCTGAAATCCTAAGATCAGAAATCTCGAACACTTAGAGAAAAATATATTTTAGTGAAACTGCTAGAATTTCTCCCTTTGAGACCTAAACTATACAACTAAAAACACTCTCATGGTAAAACATAATAGATATCCAGGCAACAAGTATTATTTACCATGTTACTTATCGTCATTTAAAATGTAGTGATTAATTAGAGCACAGACTCTGGAGCTAAATGTCTTGGTTTATATCTGAACACTTCTACTTAAGAGCTTTGTACGTGTGTCTCAATTTTTTCTTCTGGAAAATGAAGGTCATACTAATAGTATCTATCTCTTAGTAGTTTGTGAAGCTTAAATGAGCAAATAGGGAGAGAACAGTGCATGATACAGAATAGTGCTATAAAGGTATTGTTTTTATTAGGATAAGGATATTGATGATCGTACATTCAAAATATAACGAGACCTTTCTGTATGTTCACTCACACTCCTTTAAATATGGAAAGTAAACAGCCATTTAGGAAATACTAGGTTTTATCACATTCCCAGTTGAGAGTCTTTCTGCAATTATTGTTAAAGCAAACCAAAAAAAGCACAAAAATTTTTCCAAAGTTAATTGTGGTGCTAAAGTATAAATATCATCATGACTCATCATCAACATCATCGTCATCATCATCATCACATTAAGAACCCCAGCAGTAGCAGCTAGCTTGCACTGAGCAGCCACTACATGCCAGTTGCTATATGAGAAGATTTACACCAGTCGTTTCATTATGTCCTTATAACCACCCTGTGTCATATTTACTCCTAATATCGTTTCATTGCTGAATGAACTGAGGGCCAGATAGAATAAGTAACTGGTCCCCGCTTACAGAATTAGTGTCAGAACCTGGAAATAAACCCTGGTTCAGATGAGCACAGCTCACAATCTAAAACATAATCTCAGAGACTACAGTTCCAAACAAAGATGCATTTTTCATGCTAACATTTTCCTTATAATTTTTTTTCCAGTAATCTGGATTTCTTAGCAAAACCCATTTGGGTAAACATTTTGGAAGATGTAGAAAAAAGAAGGAGCTCCCCCAAAAGAGAGGAGGGCTTTCCGTCTTGCACTATTGTTGACATGCTATGGGAAAAGAATATATAAGCCATAACTGAATGTAATTTCATATATATTCTTTCTCTCATTCTTCCACATGATTTTCCTTTATCATAAATATTTTGGATTCCTGGGGCTTGTCAAACTAGTTAAAATAAATTTTTATTGAGAAATGATTAGGCAACACTCATCTTATGTTCCTTAAGGAAGTCATATTACTGGTGACCTTCACATAACATGATTTCTTTCCCATCAGAATCTCCAAACACATAATAAAAATACTTGTCAGTTCCTCTTGTTACCCAAATGAAATAGGTTCAAGCCAAGTATTTCATTATTTCTCATTTGGTAAACTGACCCAAGGAAGAGATTGTAACATAAATACTGCTGCAGAAGAAACTTTGAAATTAAAAATAATAATAATAAATCAGGAATTTCGAGTAAAGGCAAGACTAATTATCAAGAAATTTCCAGCTCTCTATTCTGGAACCCCTAATTCCCACTACCCCAGAACCTCTGGGGACTCCTGCAGTTTGCTTTAGGTGGCCTAGTTCTTCTCTACAAATGTGTTCAAACTTACCCTAAACTAAAAGCTTTCTGTGAGTTCACTCACATTTCCTTCTTATTTCTCCTTTTTGCTACCCAGTATTTACAATCTTAGCACCTCACGTATTCCTTGATCCCTTGGATTCTAACTGTTTTCTGAAAGGCTATTGACCTCCTAAATCACTAAATCCAGTCATCTTTTTTCACCTTCCTTTGTATCTCTGTAGCACTAGGCAACACTAATCTTCGTCTCTATCTTAAAATTTTCCCCTAATTTGGTTTCTAAGGCACTGCACAATCCGGTTCTCTTCATTTTTTTTTTTTTGTTGTTACTGTTTTTTAAGTCTTTTTTTCCCTATCTGTTTTTATTCAACGCAACTTTATTCAGGAACAAATAGTGGGTTAGAACCTGAGGATGTAAAGACAACCTAAATGGTACCTGTTCTAAGAGTTCACAGTCTGAAGGAGATCTAGACTATAAACAGAGGATTATGGGATTGAGTGATAAGTCAGAGCAGTGATTCCCAAAGTATGACCAGTGGACCAGCGGTAGCAGCAGTACCTGGGAACTTGTCAGAAAGTCAACTTTTTGGGCCCCAGCCCAAACTGACCAAAGTAGAAAGCTGAAGTAGGTTTGTTATTTTTTTAAACTGTGGGGAAAAAACATATAACCTGTAATTTATCATCTTAACTATTTTTAAGTAGACAGTTCAGTAGTGTTAAGTATATTCATATTGTTGTAAAACAGATCTCCAAAACTTTCTCATCTTGCAAAACTGAAACTCGTTAAATAACGACTTCCCTTTCCCTCTCTCCCCAGCCCTTGGTAACCAACATTCTACTTTCTGTTTCTATGAATTTAACTACTTTAGGTACCTCATATATATGATGTCATACAGTATTTGTCTTTTTGTAATCAGCTTATTTCACACAGCACAATGTTAACAAGATCCATCTGGTTGTGGCGTATGACAGGATTTCCTTCTTTTTTCAAGGCTGAATAATACTTTGTTGTATGTAGATACCACATTTTTTAAAAAATCTACTCAACCATTGATAGACATTTGGGTTGCTTTCACCTCTTGGCTACTGTGAATAGTGCTGCTGTGAACATGGGTGTACAAGTATCTCTGAGATCCTGATTTCAGTTTTTTGGATATACACCCAGAAGTTGGATTGCTGGATCGCATGGCAATTCTATTTTTAATTTTTTGAGGAACCTCCATACTGTTTTCAGTAGTAGTTTCACCATTTTGCATTTCTACTGACAGTGCACAAAGGTTCCAGTCCCTCCACACCCTAGCCATGGAGGAATAGGACTTGTTATTTCCTGGTGTTTTGACAATAGCCATCCTAATGGCTGTGAGGTTGCTCCTTATCTTTTTACTGAAACCTGGTCATCTCTCATTCTCCATAGTCACTATTTCCCAAGGTTCTCACTTTGATCATTTTCTCCTATTTCTCTTTCCTGATTCTCTGATTTTCAAAAATCACTTCTGTAAAGGTGCCTTCCAAATCTTTATTCCAAATACTATGGTTACTTCATAATTTAAAAAGTCATTTCCAACTTGCTTCTTTTTTTACACGTTCCAACAAAGAAAGTTTGAAAGAACAGACACTTGTTTTCTCAACTTCCCTTGCTATTACTGGTGAGTATGGGACACAATTCTAGCCAATGAAATGCAAGAAAAAGCCTGGGACAAGTTTGCTTTCCTGAGGAAACAGAACAGAATGAGATAATACCCCCCCTCCCCCTTTGCTGTGGGAGAAAAAATACAAAATAATTTTTAAGCGACTGTTAGGTGTTTCCAGACAATATAAGTCTTGTCACTTTCCCCTAATCCCATGAACCTATTTCCAAATGATTGCTTAGATGTTTCTACATGGATATCTCATCTGTATGTCAGTCTTATGGTAGCAAAAATCAAATTAATATAAAGAAGCCTGTGCATTTGTCATATCTTTGTGTTTTCTTAATATAGCCAATATTAATATTTCTTATTTCACAGAATAAGTATAAAAATACTTAAGTGAATTAATAAATTGTGACATGACTAAACAGGGTAGAGCAAATAATCTCTAGGAACTTCCAATTGGAGGAAACAGCATTAAGATATACAGCTCTTTTCCTCATTTGACTATTTTTATCATGACATTGTCAGCATCCTAGAATAAGATCTCATGATCACTTGGCAACGTGGCTTAGCTCCTCCAGGATGTCTGTTCGCCGACACTGAAGTTTTACAAGCTGTAACTCAGCTAACCTGAGACAGGCACCAAATAACACTAACGTCGCTATAGCTGCTACATGGGAACCCAAGGTAGGCGTAACCAAATTGAAATGAACAATGGGAAGGTCATCAGGGCATTTCAGCACCTGAAGGCAGATACGCTGACCCAGGAGAAAGATGCATTATCTAAGGCAGTTACTCCAGATATTGACAGAGCCTTCAAAACGTAAATTCTCCCTCTTCCCTTTCCTGGAGGTGAATTTAAAGAGGAAGCTCTTAACCACATTTACAAGGGTGGCCCCCTTCCGCAGCAGCTTGACTGAAAGTCATCATCAACTTCCAATTATTAATAGAGTTAGGAAACTCACTGTTCCTGAAAAACCTCCCACACTCCAATAGATTCAATATCAGAAGACTGAGATTCTGGTTGACATTTCAATACGACCTTGAACAAATTAAACTTACTTCCTAGCTCCCTGACTCAACAGGGTCTCCATGAGGTTCAACTGTAATACTACATGTACAAATTCTTTGTAATTATTGAAGTTGTATGTAATTTATTTGTTCTTTATTTTCCGTGATGTCCCAAATAAAATTAGCACTGCTGTAAAAGGTGAAGTAATAGGTACAGCTATAGGGTAAGCTAATCCTATCCTTTAATCTGCCATCCAAAAATACCACTTGTACTCTGGTCTGATGTTTAATTAATAACTCTTAAGCCTTTTCTTCTATTTTATCTTTGGTGTTTCTGAGAGTCTAAATGCTTAAGCCATTTGCCTTGCAGAAGAAAAACAAACAAACAAAAAGTTTTTTTTCATAACTTTTAGGTGGCTCTGGTCTCAGAAGTTCCTTCAAACAGTCTCATCTAGTTAAGTATTCATGAATTTCATGAGGTCAGACTGGAGAAGAAACATTCTGCTTCCGTCTAACAAATGTTTTAAGAAAGAAAGCAAGATTGTAAGGAAGGTAGAAAAGAATTCTTTATTCTCCACTTTTACTTTCTGCTATATCCAAGGTCAAAGAATCTTATAAAAGCATTTCATTTGGGGCAGTTAGAACGATGTCTCAAAAATCAAACTGGGGGCTTCCCTGGTGGCGCAGTGGTTGAGAGTCCGCCTGCCGATGCAGGGGACACAGGTTCGTGCCCTGGTCCGGGAGGATCCCACATGCCGCGGAGAGGCTAGGCCCATGAGCCATGGCCGCTGAGCCTGCGCGTCCGAAGCCTGTGCTCCGCAACGGGAGAGGCCACAACAGTGAGAGGCCCGCGTACCGCAAA
>NW_006790911.1:1671840-1716327 GCF_000442215.2 Lipotes vexillifer | reverse complement strand
CCAAAAAAAAAAAAAAAAAAAAAATCAAACTGGATGATGACTCAGAGTTGCAAGAGTGAAAAAGAGGTACAGGGTGATTCACTGGTCAGCCCATCTGTATACGTATGATTTGAAAAGTGAATCTTAAAGAAGAGGCTTTTTTTCCTCTCATTCTTTCTCATGTGTGGTTTCAGAAGACAGACCCATAGACACAATGTCCCTTGTAACCCAAGTCAGAAGATGAGAGTCTGGTATCAAAATGACTCTTATAATGAAAAATGTGGACATGCCTTGCATTATCTTTCGCTGTTTTTCTCCCTTTTTGTAAAGAAATGCTCAAGAAATGAATATTGGAGTGTCAGAATACAGAGTATCAGGTTAATGAAATATTAAAATAAGAACAGAGAAAGTTGATTCTTATTCATTGCTAGTCACTTGTTTCAAAGTGAAACAGGTCTGGTATACCAGCATAGGCTCAGCACCCAGCCACAAATCATCTCATGAGAACACAGACAAGATATCCAGACTGATCAATTCACTGGAAACATGGTCAACCTTGAGGAGTCTGATACCAGGAAACCACTAACCCTTCTCTTGGAAATACACTAGTGTCACTCGGGAAAGAATGCCCTCAGTACAAGAATAATATCTGCAGTAAACAATGATGATACCTGCATTTCTACTGTATTTTTAGTTTTCAAAGCACTTTTACATGTGTTAGCCTCTTTTCCTTTCAGCAGTAGACAGAGCAAGTATTATGGTTTCCATTTCAGAGGTGGGGAAACTGAGACCCGAAAAAGATAACTTGTCTAAAGCCACACAACTAAGTAGCAGATTTTAGATTAGAGCTTCTGATTCTAAACTTGATGTTCTTTATTCTCAATGTGGCATCACGATTGGGAAAGGATCCTTGAGGGGACAGAGAATTGTATCCTTGATCCCAAGTTTGAAAATGTCCTTGCTTCGCTTGTTTCCAACACTGTGTGAACCTGATTTTCCCATAATGGCATTCAGAAACCTCGCTCTTGCACCCACTGGTGTGGTTTTCAAATGCCTCTTATGGTCTCTTATAACAATTCAATAATTCATCTCCAGTTTGGTATTGTCTTTTTTCAGATACTTGTTTAGATTGCAAGTTCAAAGTCGATGACGCTAATACCAAGGGGAAGCACGTGTGTGTGCTGGGGAAAGCAGAATGGGGAAGACAATAAAACAGAATTCGAAAGACATCCTTCTGCCTTTAAGCCTACACTAACTGAAAAGGTTCTCTTTACAAATAGAACATTTCTCTGAATATTAACATTGCCCTAAGCATATTTTTGGCCTTGCATGGCAACAAATGAACTTGATCCTGGAATTTCAACTTTAAAGACTTACCTAATGTGCATAAATCCAAATTTGTGAATTCTACTCCGTGTACACACTCATATTTAAAACTGTTATGTATGTAGGTATGAAGACACAAGCACGCGTCCAGAGTTTCTAATATGAGCCCTCAGTTTCTTTGTTGCTTGGAGGCCACAGCAAGCTGCTATGCACATTTCACTGTGCCTCGATTTAAACTTAGGAATGAAAAGCAAATGTTGTAGCCATAACACATGCTCCAAATTCCCTGAGTGTGGGCAGGCGGGGGGTGGGGGGTGGGGGGAGGTGGGTGAGCTCTTGTTTACACTTAAGTCCTATCCAATTAAGGTTTTCTTGGGAAACTGCTTTCCCACATTCCAACATGCTAAGGTGACTATCAGTGCCCTTTTCAAAACAAACAAAAAAACGGCAGTTTAAAAAATTATCAGTATATTATTTAAAAGTTTAAATATCCTCAGAGACCCCTTCTGATTAAACAAATCTTGATAGTGTCTTCCAAGAGCTGCTCTCTCCCTCCTGGTTAAAAACTATTACCCAGGTTTGTCTGAAAGACCAGTACCTCTGTGAACTCACACACTGAATTCCTTAGGACATCTGCCCCCTCAGCATTTAGCTCCATCCTCAAGGGGCACATCTTAAAAGATAGCTTGACTTACTGCCATGAAACCTGAGTAATCCGGCTCATAGCAACTCGAGAAGAAAATCTTTGTGACGTGCAACCAGATGTCCCTCAACTTTTTTCAGAATGGGGCCTCATCTTCTGCCTTGGTAGATACACATGACTTTTCCCCGTACGTTTAAAAATACTTTTCACGTGAACTTAAATACCAGCTGGAACCTAGCTGTAATTATCATTCCCTTCAAATGACTCTAAAGAAAGCCTAGGTTTCTTTAGAATTTCCCTTTGTTCCCACTGTGCTGCATATATAAACTCAAGGTAATTAAAAGCTATTCTGAGCTGTATAGCACACTAACCTTTTAAATCACTAGTTTCTGCCCCTTTCTAATCAGAAGAAATGTTTTGGCAACATATCACATTTCGGCTTTGCAAAACCAAGCAGGAACGGGAAGCCAATGCAAGACACACGTCCTCTGTGCCCACGGTCGGGCTGTTCAGGGATCCACCCCATCAGACAGGATGTTCCCTACGCTTCCACCTGCCCTCACAGCTGTGCCAAGAAGGCCGCTGCATGAATGAGACAGAGTTGGCCAGCCAGGCGCTCACAGCCTAAGCCGCTGGAAAAATGCTAACAACCCGCAGATGCTTGTAAACTATCAGAATGAGGTCAATATCTCAGAGGGCCATAACGGGAAGCAGAAATAAACTCTCTCTCAGTTCAGGGTCCAAGTTAGACTCACAAATCCCAGTGGGAAGTTATCAGATCATTTGACTGGTGTTAGCAGGTAAAATAAATAAATAAATAAATGCTCCTAAATCTACTTGGAAGCATGAATTCATTATCCAGTTTACTGACTACAACAGCACTGGAAGACGGAGCTCCAACTTGTGATCTCAGATCCTTGAGTCCCCTACAAGTTCCCCTAGTTATTTCAGGGAGTTCCCAGGGCTTCATCAAGTAATGCAAATGATGACCATCTTCTTCCTCTTTTGCTCTGACTGGCCTTGCTGAGGTTTTCAGCTACTGCCTTCATTCCCTACAGATGATCCCCCCCACGGTAGGTCCCTCGGGTCTGCCATCTCCCCAGGCGCTGCCCCGCACCTGCCAGCATTCCTATAGGTGGCCACTTGTTTGTAGCGGTTCCCTCCCATCCAGGCTACTGACAGCCCTCCTGCTTTGAATCTTGAGGGTGCAAAAGTGACATTTCTCTGAGGACAATGTATTTTGCGTGGAAGCAATATAAATGACACTTACCTTTTAAAGTGACATTTCTTTTATTTTATCTTCAGAAACTCCGCGAGCGGGATTGTTTGATCACACTATCATTTTATTTCACGCTCTCCTGTTTCCTTTCTTTCTTTTCCTTTCATTATCCCCTCCTCTTCTCCCCCATTCCATGCACTGCATTTATTCTCTTATACTTTTCTACGTACTCAACAGTCATCTACAATTATATATTGCTTAACTATAAACACAACACACATACATGTATAAAGGCATTTTTTACTGTTCGTTTTCAAAAAGTGGTATTCTATTATACATTATTTTCTGTATCGTGCTTTTCCCAAGTATGCAATACCTGTGGATCTACTTCCAAGTCTACTGTTAGAGCTCCAATTAGTTAATCGTTCTTTTCTAAGGCTTCATAATAGCCCTAATAAGGATACACCAGAATTTATTCACACTTTCCCTCTAATTTTTCACAGTAATGCTCAAACATTCTTCTCCATATATCCTTAAGTACTCGTGGCTCTACGTCTAAGAGGTTGACAGCTAACAGTAACATTGCTAAATCAAAACGTACACTTGCCTTTCATGTGACTAGATGCTGGCAGATTTTTTTGTTTTTTAAGTTGTAATAGTTTACATTCAGTCAGCACTGTACGAAAGGGCACTTTTCCCACATTCCTGCCAGCACCGGTCTTTAAATTTTTTGCCAGTTTATCAGCAAAAATTGATGATCACATTGCTCGTTTAATCTGTGATTCCAAGGAAATACAATTAGAACACTTTTTATGTTTCTTGGTCATTTGATTTTCTTTTTTTCCTGGGGACTGGCTCGTCAAACACTCTGCTCAATTTTTTGACCCTACTTCTAAACTTGGAAGAACTCTTTAAATATTACGAGGATCACTAATCCCCACCAATCTCAGTATTCCATCAGGGAATACAGGGTACACTAAGCTTCTCTCTGTTTTTGATGAACATGAATACAGTTACCCTGTTTTGGAAAGAGAATGGGAAATGGCCTTAACTAAGCATTTCTACTTTAATTGTAAAAAAGCAAATGATTTTTTTCTTTTATTAATTAACGTTTTATTTAGGTTTGTTTTCTCTTTTCTTTTTTAAGCTAGGTTAAACAATGTTTCCATAACTCACACATATGAAGACAGTCAAGGGTGAAAACACTGAAACTACAGTTCTGCTGATCTCCATAAAATAAGGATGTGGCTACCTCACGGTCAAGCAGCCACTCTGCTATGGCCCCCAGAAATTTGTAAGAAGCCTGTTTTGCTTCATGAGTAAATTCGTTTTCTTATGTTATTGTCTAAGAGCCAGTCTTTCTCCATGCAAACAACATTTTCTTCTGGAAAGTGAGGAGGTATTGATGAATATCCTTTTCTCTATTGTGTGAATCCAAACAAAAACAAAGAACAAAAATCTCTGAACAGATGATGTAGAGCAAGTACTGTGCCCATGCAGAGGACAGTGGCACAAAGAAAGAACTGGGATACGTGAGAAAAGGGAAAACAATGTAAAGAGCAGGGTAGAATGGAATGCACTTGATATGTAACTACAGAGAAGAGGAAATTAAAGGAAGAGATGGAAATGCAGATATACAGACAGCAGCATAAATGCTAAAGGGAAGGTGTTAAATAAGTAGCACTTCTGCTTCTGGTTAAGATGTAAAAAGTTGCAAGAGATTGTCACTCCCATTGTTACACTGAGAAGAGGTCATATATGCCACCAAATCATACCTTTTGTTAAACTTATCAGAAAACTGAGGGTATAAATAAACCAAAAGGAAATGAAATCCAGATGGTGACAGACCCTTAGTAGAGGAAGAAATGCCCAGGGCTGGTGTCATCCTTGGCTGAGCAGCAGGAAGTAGAGGATCTTCCATAGAAACCAGCTGAACTTGTAATGAATTTCTATAATGAGCCCATGTGACCTGGCATGAGAAATCTGAATCCCTAGGAGCCCTAGCCACAGCCTGAGTCTCACCCATCCACTTACTTTTTCCCATGGCATGTCACATCATGCAGGAGGGTATTCCAATGAAGGATGGGGGGGCGGGGCAAAAGAGCAGTGAGATTCACTGCTAAGGTACACAGGGCTTTCTCTAAGGCCAGGGCTGAGGAGCAGAGGTTGATTCCCCCACATACTAGGCTGAAGCTTGGCAAAGAGGTGGGAGAGCAGTGAATTAAAGAAAAAAAATTGCTCCAGGAATCTAAGGTTGGTTTAACATACAAAACTAAAGTAATTCATTACACTAACAGAATAAATAAGAAAAACATTTCAGCATCTCAACACATACCAGAAAAATATAGTTTGACTCAATCCAACACCATTCATGATAAAAAAAAAATACACAGAAAATTATAGATAGAAGGGAAATTCCTCAATCTGATAAAAAGGCATCTGTGAAAAACTTACGGTTAAGATCCTACTTAACGGTGATATGTTAACACTTTCTCCTTAAATTTGGAAACAAAACCAGGATTTCCACTGTTACCACTTCTATCAATACTGTATTAAATGTCCTACCTAGCCAGTGCAATAAGGAAAAATACAATGCACAATGATTGGAAAGGGAAACATAAATATTTCATTATTCGCAGATAACGTAATTGTGTATTTTACAAAACTCTATGGAACCCATGAAAAAATCCTTTAGAACTAATATGTGAATTTAGCAAGGCTGCAGCCTTGGCTACAAGTCAATATAAAGAAATGATTATAACTCTACCTATTAGCAAACAACAATTAAAAACTGTACTTTTAAAATAATACCTTCTATACTAGCATAAAAAATCATATACCTAGAAATAAGTCTAAAAAATATTATGACTTATATACTGAGCACAAATACATTGCTCATAAAAGTTTAAAGACCTAAATAAATGGAATGATATCCATATCATATTTATAGATCACGAGACTCAATGTCATTAAGATGTCCATCTCTCCAAACTGATCTATAGATTCAGTACAATTCCAGTCAAAATCCCAACAGGTATTTTAAAGTAACTGACAAGTTGTTCTAAAATTTATATGGAAAGAAAAAGGGCTTTCAAATTGGCAAAAACAAAAACAACCACCTCGATAAAAAGAACAAGCTGGTAAAGATAAAGGATTTAAACTACCAGATTTCAGGACTTATTATGAAGCAACAAAAATCATGTTATTGTCATGGAGCTAGACAAACAGATCAATGGAACAAAACAGAGCATCCAGAAGCAGACCCACATGTATCAGTAGACACTGATTTTCCAGTCAAGGTGCCAACTAAATTCAGTGGAGAAAAAAGTATTTTTAACAAATGATGCTGAAATAACTAGATATCTACATAAGAGAAAATAACTTTAATCCCCACCTTATTCCTATTACAAAAAATAATTTGACATGGAGCTTAAACCTAACTGTAAAGGCTAGAACTATAAATATTTTGGAGGAAAACACTGGAGAATATTCTCCTGGCCTGAGGTTAGGGAGATTCCATAGGGCACAAAAGCACTGACTATGCATGAAAAACAGACTTAATCAGGATTTAAAATTTCTGATCAATAAAATACATCATTAAGGAAATTATTAGGCAGGCCAAAGACTCACAGAAAACCGTAACACAGATGTCTAACAAAAGCACCCGTATCCACAAAATATGAAGAATTCTTAGAAATAACAATAAGAAGACAACCAATTATTTTACATAGGCAAAAGACTTGAACAGACACTTCATTAAAAGAAAAACACAACAACAGATGAGTGGCCAATAAGCACAGGAAAACCTGCTCAACATAACTAGTCACCAGGAAAATGCAAATTAAAACCACAACGAGATACCTCTTCATATCTGCTAGAATGCTAAGTGAAGAAGATTGACAGTATCTTCACTTGTGCAGTAACTAGAACTCCCATGAACTACTAAGAGGAGGGGAATAAAGTTGCAAATAATTCTGAAGAATAGTTTCTAGGAAACTTAAACAGGTATCTGACCTATGATGTAACTATTATACTCCTCGGTATTTACCCCTCAGAATAAAAGGACAATTTCAAACAAATACTTGCACTCAAATGTTCACAGAGACTTAGTCATTGTTGTTAAAAGCTGAAAGCAATTAAATGTCCATCAGTATGAGAATGAATACGTAAATTGTGGTGTATGACTACAACAGAATACCATTCAGTAAGCAAGTCACCGAGCAACATGAATGAATCTCAAAAACATTTATGTTGAACAGAAAACACCAGATACAAGACAGTGCACACTATGTGATATCATTCACATAAATTTTAATAAGCAAAACGAATATATGTCGCTAGATATGGGAAAGCGATTGCCTTACAGGGTGTGGGGCGTGGCAACTGATTGCGAAGGGATACAAGGGAACCTTCTGGAAGGACGAAAACATTTTACATCTTGCCTTGGGTAAAGGCCACGTGGTCATATGCATTGTCAGACTCATCGAAGCGAACGCTTAAGATCTGTCCCTTTTACTGTATGTAAATTATGCTTCAATAAAATATAAATATGCTCTTTGTAAACATATACAACTTATCAACAGGTAGAAAGGAAGAGAAGTTACTTATGAAGGGCGGCAACATGTTAGAACTCTGATCTACTTCCGTATGGAATTGGCAACTCCCCTTGCAAACTATGTCAAAACGTAAAGGCGAGCATTCCAAACGGCCAAGGCTGAGTGAATGAAGAGGCTGAGAGGACCATGCAGCACACATAAAAGAAAAAGGAAAAATAAGGCCAGGGGAAAAGGAAAAAGAAAGCAAAAGTATGAGACATAAATCTAGCCATCTCACAACAGGCAGTAACAGCTATGTTTTCATGAATAGTACCTGGTCACTCCATTACAAAAGTTTTTCAGACATCTGCAGTTAGTTATACACACAGAATTTAAGTGCTTAAAATGTTTGGATATGAGTTTTTTTTCCTCTATTTGATTAGTGACATTTTTTTCTCAATTAACTAATTTCTAGGCTCCAAATGAAGAATGCTTTTAAAGTATCAGTTGAAGTAAAAAATATCATATTGTGGGAGTGAAAAATGAGAGAAATCCTGTCAACTATGTACGTACCATAGTATAGCATGGAAAAAATAAAGGATCTTTGACTTGACCTACTTAAGTTTTTAGAATCCCAATTGCTTCATCTTTAAAATGGGCATAATGATACTTCATCCATCAAAGAAGTTTTATGGAGATTAAAGAAGAAACTGAAAATTAAACATAGTGCTTGGTATATACTTAGTGATCAGTAATCTTAATTTCCTTTTCCTTACCCAGTTCACCATATCTTCCAGGTAGAGTGGAAGGCCAGCCACAGAATTTGTCTCAACAAGTATAGTTAGACTTAAATTTGTAAGAAGTCAATGGAGAAAATCAAGCCAAGCCAAAGTATACTAAATAGAAAATGGTTTTATTTTCCATTGAAAAACATAAAAACTGAACTGGATAATTCTGCCTAGGGAATTGTACTAGTACTAAACTTCCTTGGACATATAACACACAAAATACAATGCATTTACATCCAGGGGACTTCCCTGGAGGTCCAGTGGTTAAGACCCTGTGCTCCCACGGCAGGGGGCAGGCATTCAGTCCCTGGTCAGAGAACTAAGATCCCATGTGCTGCACTGTGTGGCCCCCCAAAATAAAAATAAATTAAAAAACATAAATTTACATCCAATCTAGATAAGGTCACTTTTTCTGAAAGGTACAAATGGGGAGTTGTTACTTATTGGTGGTAAAAAATGTCTTAGGACATAGATTCTCACCTGAGAAATGTTCAGTGTCTATTGGACATGGGACTCTCTCCTATAAGCTAAACAGGGGGAAACAAGAGGCATTCTGAATCAGCAGTTAGACTCTTTTCATTCTTTACAATGACTGATTGCATTTCTGCTGAAGTTATTAAGAAAGACAATCTCGGCTTAAGTTGTTTAGAGGAGTACGAAAACAAGTTTCTAGATAATCGCCGCATCAAGGGCGCCGATGGAAGGTTATCTTATCCCTTTCAAAACTTCCAATTTTAATATGTATGTAAACAAACGTGAGATGGCAAAGTAACGCATTTATCTGACCGGCTAATTCCAAGTAATAATAAACTCAATAGAAAAAGACAAGGAACTTAGTCAGCTAGCTCCATTATTTAGTATTCAGCCAATAGAGAGTATCTCATTGTCCTGTTCTAATATGATCAATGGTTTACTAAGATCAAATATTTAAACTTCTTTTAAATACATGCACGTAATTTGTTGATTTTCCAAAACACGTAAATATTCATAATTTCATTTCTTAATCCTTAAAAGTATTATGATCTTAAAATAATTAGGTTCTTAAATGCCCATAGTCTAAACTGTACTTTAAAACCACTTGCCACCTCCTTCACTTCTGCATCCACCTCCACACCAAAAACAAACAAGCCTTAAGAAAGAAGAGGAATGGTGCCAGCCATGAAAAAGAACGGAATAATGTCATTTGCAGCAACATGGATGGACCTAGAGATTGTCATACTGAGTGAAGTGAGTCAGATAAAGACAAATATCATATGGTATCACTTGTATGTGGAACCCAAAAAAGTGATACAAATGAACTTATTTACAAAACAGAAACAGAGTCACAGATATAGAAAACAAACCTAAGGTTACTGGGGGAGAAAAGGGGGGGGAGATTGCGATTGACACATACATACTACTATATATATACTACTATATATAACATAGATAACATCATAGATAACTAATAAGAACCTACTGCATAACACAGGGAGCTCTTCTCAATACTCTGTAATGACCTATATGGGACTCTAAAAAAGAGTGGCTATATGTATAACTGATTCACTTTGCTATACAGCAGAAACTAACACAACATTTTCAATCAACTATACCCCAATAAAAATTAAGACAAAAAAAGGAGAAAAGGTGCCAGGATAAGACTACATGTCCATGGAGACTATTAGCATATTAATGAACTGTGTCTCTATTTACACTTCCATCACCAGAACTGTTAGTTATTTTAAGGAATAAGTTATGCTTTAGTTAACAGCACTTGGTAAATGAAAGCTGGCTGCATTTCTTAAGTATGTTCAAATTTCACAAGTCTTCTTTCACAGCAGGGATTCCAGTTTGTTCAGTGCTTTTATGTGATAAAACCTCTGGATCAAGGGAGAAAGTCTTTAAAAGACCCTAATTAATGAGTTTTCAGAATAGAAGCCCATAAAAAGCATAATTAATGAGTAAGCTAACTATCCCTAGAGCGTTAACATACGTAACACTTTAAATGAGGCAGACTGAAGGGGATAGAAGCACCTTTGGTATTAAATATTTCTAACTCTGATATCTCTAAGGACTTAACCAACCCAAGAGCTCAACATTTTCATCTCTGTAGCACAGTGCTTCTATAAGTCTGGCCCTTCCATATCCTCCATCCTGTCTATACCTTGGGACCTTTGGGAGCACTGAATTTGACCATGTGCTTGGAAAAAACATAAAATCCCATAGTTTCTGCTTTGCTTTCCCTGTCACCCTGATCACTTCCCTGCTTATTACTTCTCTGCACAGTTGCGTCACCTCCTCCCCCCATCCATTTGAACCATATCTCCCTTTTTCCTAATTTTATGATTTTTTTCCTCCCATTTCCCTCTGTTCTTGGCAGAAGGCAAAAGAAAAAAAAAAAAAAAAACAGTCATGCTGTAAGTTTTGTGCATAGTCT
The DNA here is from genome assembly GCF_000442215.2 of Lipotes vexillifer. NCBI lineage: Eukaryota > Metazoa > Chordata > Mammalia > Artiodactyla > Lipotidae > Lipotes > Lipotes vexillifer. The sequence goes on along the minus strand of NW_006790911.1, from coordinate 1,705,421 downwards.
TCGGTCCAGATATCCCAATCACAGTCTACTCCTTTTCTTTGTCACCTCAAAAATCAAGGAAAAGGAATAGAAAGGGTAAAAACAAAACCCCCTGGCAAATATTAATATATTTTTTTAGTTGCTAGCTTTAACCCCAATGTTTGTCTCTTAAAATATTTTTATCGTATACATATATCCCCATATCCACTCCCTCTTGCATCGTATACGTATAGCTGATTCACTTTGTTATACAGCAGAAACTGACACAACCATGTAAAGCAATTATACTCCAATAAAGATGTTAAAAATACATATATATTTTTTTATCTTCCACTTTTCTTCAAAGAAGTCAGAAATAATAAGTGTAGGACTACTTAAGAAAAAACAAAGTTAGTAAATATGGGAAAAGCCTTTGGTTAATATTCTTTTATTTGATTTTTACTATTTATGAGAGACCACAAGGCAGTAGCCAAAACAATAACTACAGCAATAATAAACTTGCACTTAGGAATCTGTAGCTGTTAAGTCTTCTAAATATGTTTCATATATTAGCTTATTTAATCCTTACAACACCCCCTTTGCCCCCACCAGGTAAATATAAATGAGGATCAATTCTCCCAGAGTCACAGAGTGGAACGGGAACCAGACAGTCTGCCTTCTCAACCGCTCTACCTGACCGCCATCACTGTTTCTATACTACATATGTGCTGTGCATTTCATTGGGCATTTCTTCTGCAGTTTTGAAGACATGAACTTTTCTGGGGCTGAGTAGAAGTGCCTTCGATGTGGAAGATTTTTTTCTCTGTTACATATACCCACCATCTACCTATGTTACATGTTTCGGGGTAAAGAATGAAAAGGAAAGAGAGACTCATGAGCGAGACAGAAATGCCTAGTGAGGGCAGAGCTGAAAGGTGCATTTCTCCTCAACCAGGTGTGTGTGTGACTCTCCAAGCCGGGCAGCACCCCATAGCCTCAAGCAGAATTCTCCCAGAACCTACTGGTCTACCTGCCTTCAAAGTGTTTCCTGGCTTATACTTCATTGTGGACCATCAATACTCCCACAGCTCACCCAGCCTTGAAAACAGACAAAAATTCATGCTGATGGGAGAGATTTAAAGAAGAGGGCTAAACTATCCCCTTCTCAACACCTATCAATAACATTCTCTCTTGTCCAGGGATTTTCAGAGTGGGCTCCAGAGGCAGTGGCTGGGTACCTAACGGTCTCACTTGAACCCACTGATTCAAGCGGAGGAAAAGTCAGACCCAGTAGGAACAGCCTAGGACAAAAGGCCATCAGGACTTGACGTGACCTTCCTGTAACCAGGCCAATGAAAGCTTCTGCCTCATGCTGACGGTTACTTCCTCCTCTGTTTGCTTTGGTCCCACAGACAACATCAGAAGAACAGAGGGAGTTTCTCTTATTCAGTACATAAAAGAATAAATTTTGAAAGCAGATACTTTATCAACCCCATTTTAGAATAATGACAATATCTAGAAAGTTCTGAAACATTATTTAATCTCTTCCACTTGCTTTCTGCTCACGGTGCTACTCCTTCAACAACTCCTAAAGCATAACAACAAAAATGTAAACCAAGACATCCAGCCAGCCTCCCTGAAAAAGAGGAAAAATGGTTCTGAAAGCTTTTGCTCCTAACCAGTTGCCAGTATGGCACTAAGCCACATGAATTTGAAAGAAATCCCAGCAAACTATAAACATAAGACAACCATAAACACAGTACAAAGCCCCTCTTCGAAAAATGCCAGTTATATCAAAAACCCAATGGTTTGGAAAAGCCTACTGCTTTTCCCAAAGAAAGAAATAAGTACAAGTACTTACAGTGTCATAAGACTTATCCTTGACATCATAGACTGTTAGTTTTATTTTGGTCTCCTCATAGATGGGATACTCAGATGGGAATGTGACACCAGTCAAGAACAGTGGGTCTCTTGTTCCCTGTAACAGCACAAGCAGACAACTTTGATTCAATAAGGCAGCAGTCAGCAGCATGCAGTGACACATGAGAAAGCAGCAAGTGTCTGGGTCTGCTTTTCTAGGAAGTGGTTCTATTAGAAGAGATATCTGAATTGCCAAATGATGGCCACAGGAACACGGCCCAGGGCCCCAAAGTACTGATAGAGCTGTTGATAGTAAATGCCCTGCATCATTGTCAGAGCTGCTAAGCATCTTGAAAAACAATTTATTTTCATTATATGCAGCACCCTTCTTTAGGGTCAGTTGTCAGTCCATTTAGAATACATGCAATGGACATAACCTGTGATTTATGCAAATAACCTGAGATATTGACTGATCAAATTAAAATGAAGCTCTTTTCTCATCAAGAACCATTTGGCAATCATATGCTGTCCCTTTATTTCCTTTCTGTAATGATTCAATTGAAAGCCATGCTCTGATAGCGTCCATTTGTTTTTAGATGTTCAGCTGTATTCTTTTTCTCAGACTGATTTGGAAACTAATGAAAGAAACTAAATATGATGCATTCGGGGCTATGAAATTACTAGCTCAGGATGCAGTGCACAGGGTTTTTCCATGCCTCAGAATTCCTTTTTAGAGAGCTGACATCCAACATTAAATTTTATATCTATATTTAAATATGCATAGTGCTGAATATCATGGAGATATTTGCTAGAGTTCTGTAAGTCAGTTGTTTCTGGAAGTTTCTGGAAGCTGAAGTTATTCATTTATGCATTCAATCTTCCTTTTATTCAACAAATACTGCTTTTTGTTTGGCACAGTATTAGATGCTCTGGAACACACAGTGAATGAAACAGTTAACAACAGCTATGTATGTTCAAATAAATGTGTCAAAATAAATAATTTCTTTTAAGTTTTGACAATAGTTTTTAAATAATCAAGTTGAAATAATGCTTGAAAATCGTTTTCATATAAATGAACAATTTTCCAATTTTAGTTTTCCTTGAGTGAATAAGACTATTTTTGTTTATTCAACCACAGCATTAACTACAAATGATACCAGCATTGGAACCTAAAGTTTCCCAAGGACAGAGTCAGGGCTACGTGTAGGATCTGGGTCATTCCCATTAGAGAAATGAATGGAGTTTCGTCTGAATCATTTTTTCCACCAATGGCACTGAGCAAGCCAGGTCTGGGGTAGGCAACTTAGACTCCTGCAGAGAAACTCCTTGTTCAAAACAGAAAGGGTTCCCAAGTCGAAGAAAAGCAAAGCTTAAGGAGTGTAGAGAACATTTTCTTTAGTCCCAGAGAATAAGTATCTCTCATTCACTAAGGCTGTGAAATATGTGATGAGAACAAAATAATCAAAAGGGAAACACTTCCTCTTTTGAATCTGGTCCAACACAATAACAAGTTTCCTCCCAACACATTTTGAGTGTTATATTAGCAACAATAAATGTAAATAGGAAATCTCTCAACGGATGAATAATATTTACACCTTTTGCCTAGAAACATTACAGTGTCTCAAGTTAATTATCCACCTTTCTTTGAAAAACATCATACTTTAAAAAGACACACACGAAAGGCAGAGAATATGAAGCTTCTGACATGCACGAAAGGCAGAGAATAAGAAGCTTCCACAGACAATCTGAAGAATACAGGAAAAAATGAAAAGGGCAAAAACACTTAGGTTAAAAACGCCTCTAGGTAATTTACAACTTTCTTTTTTGCCCCTCAAAGAAATATTCATTCCATTTAATTTAAAATTTATATATATATATATATATATATATATATATATATATATATTTCCTTTAACCCCGTCCTGTCTGAGGGAAGAACAGACGCCCTCAGGCGACCAACCTGCAGAGGTGGGGCCAAAAACAGAGCTGAAGCCTGGGAGCTGTGAGAACAAAGAAGAGGAAGGGAAATCTCTCCCAGCAGCCTCAGGAGCAGCGGATTAAAGCTCCACAATCAACTTGATGTGCCCTGCATCTGTGGAATACCTGAATAGACAACAAATCATCCCAAATTCAGGAGGTGGACTCTGGGAGCAAAGATATATATATATATATATATATATATATATATATTTCCCCCCTATTTAGTACTCTGTTCAAAGATCCAGAGTGCGGATTTTCCTTCTATTTACTAAAGAAAAATAGGTCTTTTATAAAAAAGGCAAGTTCTTTCCCCACTTGTTTATTCTGGTAAGTTACAAATGCATGCTTAGTAACCTCAGGTATGCTTTCCTAAATGACCGGAGGACTGCAACCTAGCATAGCTGCAAGCCAGAATCTAAAGTATTTCAGCTGTTTGCTCAAATCCAGAGAGAGACTGAGAGAGAGCGAGAGTAAATCAGGCACACAGCATGCTCACCTCCACAATTTCCGTGCTGGAGTATCTTGTCAGACCCTGCTCCTCTGGGTGGATTACTGAGATCTGCACCAGTGTATTCAGCTTCCTATCACGCAGGGGAGCCACAAGATCCTTGCATGCTGGCAATGGCAAAGAAAAGAGAAAGAAGAGAAACTAACATCGTATCTCAGGGAAAACTTTTGTCCCGGGTTGGAAGGAAACTCAGCGCCAGCGCTGAATGAAACCTTCTGGGACTCTGGCTGATTTTACAGAGGAAGTCCCTTGGAAGTACCTTACAGAAATAGGAAGTCACGTGCTGTGGAGCGGAATTGAGAATTCATTTCCACTGGCCACATGTGCAGCTCATGCGAGTCTCCACTGCCCTCGGATACCAGCTCTCATGTGTGACCCTGCACACACAGCTCAGGGGCTTTGAGCGACTTTAATTAGTCATTAAACCCCGGGCTTTAATTCACACCCCTAGACTACGTAAACTGACTTGGGCCACATCCGGGGAACTTTACGCTTCTCCTTATTGACACTGGCAGGATTAGTTCAAATGCTGGAACGCACACTTGGTCCTTACCTATCTATTCACTAGAGCTGGCCTCCTACAGTCCTACATAGGGACAGACACGGGGCAGGGAGGCTACCCTATATCACAGCAACACACAAGCCCCGGGCAAGGAGCAGAGGAGGAGGTGGAGGGGTTAAAAGCGTCCTCTGTCCAGGATTCCAGCCAAGTCTGGGAGGCAGAAACGTGGAAAAAAAATGATGGGTTAATTCTTGCCCAGGGGCCACAAAAGTAAGACCTTTCCCTTGAGACACCAGGCTCATATTACCGACTCTCTCCACCATACCATATTTACTTGAATATTTTCTCCTCCCACATATCATTCCCACAATTGGGGGAAGAAAAGTCCCAAAAAAATTCCTTTTCAGCAAGTCCAGTATCTGCTCAGGTGTTTCCCCACCTGGCTTTGAAATAGTAATTTTACCTCCTGCATTTGGATCCCGAAGTATCATGCAAAGTGTCCTCACTACAGGGAAGAGGTTCACATTAGGCTGAGCTGGGGGCTGGGGTCAGGCTGGAGCTGGGACCAGGGACTAGCAGTAGCCCCGGGTCATGGATTCATGGTGAGCGTATGCTGGGCTCTATACCATATACATCTCATGCCTCTGACCAGTGCAGAAAGAGAGGGAAGGACCCAAGTATTTAAGCTACATTCTGGCTCTGCAACAGTGTACACCTACTAGGACAGAGGTACTACGGTTTAAACCTGAAACTTGAAAGCAAAGCAAATTATAAATGTAATTATCACCTTTCCTTTGCTTACAGATCAGCTCATTTATAGAAGCAGAATGGGACAGAGGAAAAAGCAGGAGCTTTGGAATGAAACTGGCCTGGTTTTCGGCCAGTTCTACTAGCTAAGCAATTCTGGGCAAATTCTTCAACTTCTTAATTTCTTCTTGACAGACTTTGAGATCCTTTTACTCCTGTACGGTATTTTGCTATAATTTTCCTTATTTAAACCATATGCCTCTAACCGTACGGGAAAGCTTAAGAAAGCATGCTTGGAACAAATTAATAGCAACAGTTTATTTAGCCATTATTATTTCTGAGGCCTTTTGCCAATTATCTCTTTATTTCTCAAAATAGTGCTTTGAACTATTATTTCATTTTTACATACTAAGAACTACAGGCTTTGAAACAGTAAGTGCTCACATTTACATTACTAGAACTCTCTGGTAGTTTTCTTACATCATACCCCAGCAGTTCCATTTCTTTTCTTGGCATACTGAATTCCTCTCTCAGACAATGGCACCTCTCTTTGGAAGACCAACTGCCATAATTCTTTACTGTCTAACCCAAGAGATCTAGTTTTAGAAAATACTGATGCAAGGTTTCAATAATGTCAACATATCACCGGAAGAAAAAAAAATGACAGATTTAGACTTTACTGTTCTTTGGTGGTTGTTTTGATCATTTCCTCCACTTGCCTAATGAATGTTTAATTTTATCACTCATTCTCTTGGCTTTCTGCTCATAGTGTACAGCTCTCTCTCCATTTACTGATATTGACATATATCTCTCCTTAGATTTTGAAGCTGGAGTCAATTTGTTTCCCACACATGCATTTTGTCCACTTTCTGCTGGTAGCTTCATCTCTACCTTATGAACTTATGACACGTTTGCTCAAAGTAAGTTAATTCTTTTCTGATTTCTTATCAGGCTTGATTGTGGGCTGTGGTTAGTTCTCAGAAGTGAGCAGCTGTTCTCCATTTTATCAGCGAACCTCTCAGACTCACTCCTAATAAAAATAGAGATAATTTCCATTCAACTCAAATGTTCAGTCCAACCCAATTTGCAGATTCCCCCAATACTGATGAAGTAAAAACAACCATAATGGCACTTTGTATTTCGTTATATTTTAGATCTAAAATATGGCCTAGAAAACAACAACAACTAAAGTCACATCTTGGCTGTCCATATCTTTTCCTTCCTGAAAGCCCAGAGATTTTACTGTTCCCTACTTTTATGTGGCAAGATGTTAGGAAAAGACCCTGACGTCAGTCAGACTTCCTGAGCTGTAGTCCCAGGTTCCTCATTTTCTACTTATGTGCCTTTAAGTCACAAACTCTTAGCTGCTCAGTTTCCTCATCTGTCTATTTCTCAGGATGGAGGCAAGGAAGAAATGAGGTCCCTTTTTATGAATGGACTTTTCTATGCAAAATAAAGCTTACTAATACTTACCAATATCAATACCTACATTTACTAATAGTGTTTTATTCTTCTGTACAATGGTTTTTATTGGTTCAGCCATATTCAGACAGCTCCTTAAAAAGTATCATTAGGTCCAATATTTCTTTGTAAATATCAAACCAGTACATGACTCATTGCATTTAGTAAAGTGAAACCCATACACACTATGGATCTATACATACTGAAACTGTCCCACTGGAGGGGTGATAAATGATGAGTGATTGAACTGCTTCACAGAGACTGGGTCACTATAAAGTATAACCTGCATAGGAACTTTTTAGTAACCACTAAAGAAGCCTGAAAAATCTGTTTTCAGAAATCAAAAAGAAAGGTCATATCAATTTTCCAGCCATACTTAGCACTACCCATTACCCACACAAAATTCTACTCTACGAAGGAGTGACCTGCATAAATGGCCTTCAACTCACAGGACTAAAAGAATACTTCAGGGTTTTGCTTTGGTTGTTTCGTTTTATTCGAGAATTCTTGAATCAAATGGGTAGTAACAAGTAAATACCTCTCTGCCATCATTCACTCACCAGTAGATTTTTTACTTTTATTTCTGCCTTTGTATTGGCTTTGTTTTGGACTGAGCTGTTTAAAAGCATTCTCAGAGCCCAAGAGAGTTTAAATATACAAGATGTTGATAGGCTGGGATTCAAATGTGCTTGTGTCCACTGAATTGTTTATTTTTTAATAAAAAGGGGGAAATCACCATGTAAAAGTAATGAATAATTTTTTTAAAAACTACAATTTGAAACTTTTCTTTAGACAAAAACAAAAGAGCCATGAGTGACTGTTTTTCCTGTCACCTTTGCTATAGTAACTGGCAACGTGAGAATTCACTTTCCATCGTCAGTGCTGGTGAATGAGATGCTCACAGGCATTCCCGGCTCAGATTTGTACAGGATCCAGACAGCTCTCTGCTGGAAGGGAATCCTCAACATGAGTGTAATGATAAAAACAAACAGCTTCAATATCTCAGGAGAGGGCTAGCAAACTGGAAAGCTATGCTATACCAGACAGAGGGGCCCTCCATTCAAATTCACTGCCTGAAGAAATAAAAGCCCACGTGGCTTGATTTGAGGATTTGTCCAAAGCTTGAAATCCCAGTCACTGTATAAGTTAAATTGATATATCTGTGACAAAATTTGGCCTAAGGACCAGAAGATGCCAACCTCCGATCTAGATGCTTAAAGCTACTACCTGGATTCTTAGGGAGAAGTGCACATCATCTGTTGCTCCTATAATTCCTCTAATATCTGAGAATCCTGAAGCCAAAGGGCGGGGGTTTCTGGGCTCTTGTTGAATTCATATTCTGCCCACCCCAAAATACCATTTTTATAAAAGATCTGTTTCTGTTTCATTCAGCCATCATTTCTAAAACACGTCAAGTCTTTTGAGTGCATACAGCCATTCCATCCTTCGAGCCAACATTGGCTGGAAGCCTAAAAATGTCTCCAGACTCTTCTACCAGAGAGCTCAGCCCCAGCAATAATCAATTTGAACACAACTGTCAGTTCAGGGGGCTTTGCATTCAGCAGCACCGGCCAAATCCTAGTTGTTCTAAGACCTGCCCTGGCGACAGAGTGTGCAAATAAGCAGAGGTGCCTGCCACAGGCTTTCACGACGGCAGTGGCCTGAGCCACTGGTGCAGTGTGAGTTCAAGGCTGACTCCAAGCAACTGTCTCTTTCCCCTTAAGAACTCTTTCTTCTGTGAAGTCAGGTCATTTTTCTTGCCCCACTCTATCTCAACCCTCTTCTTGCCATTCAGTGTTAGTAGCATCGAACAAAGTTTATCCTCAGTCCTCTAGAAAAAGCAATGGCCACAAGCGGGGGTGGGTGGAGGGAGACTTTGACATGAATTCCCATATCTCTACATTTCTGCTCTTAAATTAGCCAGAGGAAAGTTAGGCTTAAAGGAGAAACCACACAGGAGAGCAAACAGAGAAAAAAGAAATGTTTGCTTGTTTGTTTTTCAACTCGGGATAAAATTATATTTTAAACCAGGATCTAGCCTAAGGAATTATGTGACTTTGGATACATTACTCTTATCTCTTTCAGTCTCTATTGTCTTATCTGTAAAGTGGAAGTCAAAGGACAGATTTCATAGATTTGCTATAAAGATTATATGAAGTAATATATGTTGAATGCTAGGCACATAATAGGTCCTTTTATTATATATTAAGATTGATATGAATATAATTATACATTGGCACAAAAATGGATTTTATCTATTCAATATTCTTATAGTAATTAAATGCTCAAGATATCCCAGGTTGGTCCTGATTTTATGTAACCTTATTCTTTTTTAATAAAAGTATTTTATTAAATATATACCTGTGATTTCTTGGTACCTTCTTGTTTTCAATACAAGAAAGTTTAAACCCCTTACTGGATTATTTGTTAATTTCAGAAATCATAGGTATCATTAATATATTGCTTTCTGTGAAACCAGAGGTACACATTTATACTTGTTAATTTCACCTCTGACTAGGCACTTCCAAATGAGAAGCCAAAAATAGCAGAAAGTTTTATTTATTTTCTGTCTGTCCTCTGATGTACTTACTACATGTAAATGGTAAACTCACCCTCTATGCAGGGATTTATCTGGGAGGTTAGTGTTCCTTTAGAGAGGGACTTCCCTGGTGGTCCAGTGGTTAGGACTCTGAGCTTCCACTGCAGGGGGCAAGGGTTCGATCCCTGGTCGGGGAACTAAGATCCCGCATGCCACATGGCCAAAAAAATAAAAAATACTTAGAGAAAGTTGGTCCACAAAGAGTCATTGTCTTAACAACTGAGATGTCCCAAGGGGTAATGGGAAGACTTGCTCCTCTGTTCTGTACATTCCTTCATCAAAAAAAAAAGAAGGCTGTGAATGCTTATAAAGCTTCTTTTTCTTGCAATTAAAAAAAAAAATGTTACAACTCAAACCCAATATAGCCTGATGGCAACAAACCTCCCCTGATGAAAGTTCACTTCTTTCCCCCTTCTTCCCCCACCCCAGACCCTTCACAGGGAAAACAGAAGAGGTAAATCCATGCCCCTCAGGGGCAAAAAGGGCCAGGGTATAGAGAATAGGGGGCATCTTGAACAGGAAAGTGGCCTTATCCAAACAGGGATTTAGGGAAATAACCATCTAGCTCCAGGCTCCCCCAATAGCACTATTCTTATTTTACCATCCCTAAGAGAATCAGCCATTTCCCTAAGGCTGTGGGTAAGCCTCTTGCTGCCTAGAATGCAGTTTTCTATTTACTTCTCAAGTTCTTATTGTTTAGTTAGGTTTCTCAAAAATGTGACATATATATCCTTGCTCCTTGTACTCCAGAAAAGTAGATGCCACTTATCAACTGATATGCCAATTTGGGTTAAGTTCCCAGTCCAATAAATTACTGGATTCCTTTGCATGGTTTCACAGCTACCATTCTAGATCAGTGATTACATCTAGACTAAATGAATTGACATTTAATTGACATTAAGAGATATATAAATACAAATGTAAATACAATGTAAATATATGTTACATTTTAAAAGCCTAATAGCCCCGCTAATTGCCAGCACAATACGCTTTCCTACCTTTAGTTTCTTTTGCCTTTCTGTTCTTTATTCTTCCTTCCTCTCAGGAATTCTAAGACAGCAATTTGCTGAAGCCTAGGATGTGAACCTCTACAATTCAGATCTACTGAGTGAATTCAGAAGACAACACTGCCTCGTTCCCAGGGCACCGCGTTCCATTTTCTACAGTAAAATGGCAGAGTGTATAGTGTCCTGGACTCATACTAATATCCACACAAGGAGCATTTCATAAGTAATCAGGAACGCGCTATTCACTTTTGAATATGTTCTTAAGGCTACCTCTTAGAAAAATGTGGCTCTATATCATGTTGAGCTGATTTATGCCCATTAATAATATTCTTCCATGTTCATTCTGTATTCTCTGTAGAATCTTTGAGTCTCTGATTCATTGAGCTTAGCATCACATTTTGCCCTCCCTGTTCATTTTAGCTTACTTTCAACTGATAGAGCCTACTTTCTGTAATTTTCTCATTTGGTATTACTTTTCTCATTTGTGTTCTCTTCTGCTTTCTCAAATGTCTTTGCTATGTGTTCTCTACTATTTCAAATGTCCTCACTAACGTGTTTCTCTCATCACTCGGAAAGATGAGGTTATCAAAATCATCACTTGTATATTTATAAGACTTGGGACTACTGGGGTCAGGAATACATCTCTCTAAACAAACTACAGCTTGTCCATCCAGTGAAGTAACCATTTATTCAGTCTTCATAGAAGTAAAACAAAAATGTGCTATTTTCCCCTTAACTGTGGTGTGGGAAATTTTAATTTACACATATTTCCCTAAAGAGTATGTGAACCATGCATAGCTGCCAACATAAGCAATATTTGTTGGGAAAATTAAAAAGAACTGTAGATAGAAGAATGAAAAATGTGATTTGAAAATTTGGACTTATTTTTTTTCTTTCATTTTTTGTTTGTTTTGTTTTCTTTCGTCTTTTAAGACACTGAGTTCAAAATATTAATGTTCTAAATACAAAATTGGAATCTTTTCAAGGAGGATAAGTATACCCACATAACTTGAACAAACAGTATTAATTTTAAGTTTCTAGAAAGTTAGAGGGCAAAAAGCAACTCAGTGTTTAAGGCTGAAAGATAAAATCAATCCTTAATTTTAAGTTTCTAGAAAGTTAGAGGGCAAAAAGCAACTCAGTGTTTAAGGCTGAAAGATACGAAATCAATCCAGGGAATCAATACACACACACACACACACACACACACACACGACTAAATAAATAAATAAAGCCATCCTAATGAAGGAATTCCTTAGATATACTGAAAGAATCCTAGGGTTTTTGCCCCTTTACTACAACAATAAAATGCTAATATAGGGAATTCCCTGGCAGTCCAGTGGTTAGGACTCTGCAGTTCCAGTGCACAGGGCATGGGTTCGAACCCTGGTCCGGGAACTAAGATCCCGCAAGCTGTGCGGTGCAACCAAAAAAAAAAAAGAAAAAAAAATGCTAATATAACGCAAATTTTAAGGTTATTCTCAATTAAGATAATAAAGGAAGCATGCAGAGAAGATGGGGGTGAGGGGTAGGAAGCACAATTTATTGCATACTTATTATGCATCAGGTGGCGTTAGGCTTAAACTTTGCTTGTGTTAGCTCAAGTTCAGAACAATAACGTGCCTAGTGCCGCCTCATCATTCCATTAGTTCCATATCCATATTTTTGACTAATCAGTCAGATTTGTAAATCATGAAGACTATTTATTTATTTATTACCAACAGCTCAGTAGCCCCGTTAATTTTTTTGTCAATAACATCATTCTGTTCCGTCTGGTCCGCTGCATGTTCACTGGTGATTTAGCTTTGTAAGGAGAATGTTAAGACTCTCAACACTCTGAAAATGAATCCAAATAAAACTTGAGGAAAGGATGAGACTAATGCCATAGGGAGAAAGCAGATGACAGAGTTATTGAGGAATATACGTAATAATTTGCATGAGGGAATTGAAGAGATTGTGTTATAGAAATATTGCTTCAGAATTCTTGCTACACTGAGATTTGAGTACCACTGCTAAATTTTGTTACAACTGACTCACTTATAAATTAAACTAATTTCCTTGATGTAAAAAGCCAGATTCAGATTGTTGAGAAATAGTTCCGGAAATAAAATGTGTTACATTTTTCCCCCATAACAAAACAACATAAAAATACGCCACCATATTTTATGTGTATCTGCGTGTGTTTAAAAAAAAAAAATGTTGGCCTTGACAACAAATAGCCAAGACGACGAAATTCACTTCTACAGTTGGGAACCTTACACTAAAATAAACTAACCACTCAGTACTGGTTCTCAATATAAGTATCACTGAACAATCTATAGAGACAGAGAAGAGGAGCCTCTGCCTGGAACAATGGTGCTCTCGGGAAATGCTCTTTGATCCTGCTCTGAAGCAGCGAAGATGCCAGCTGTACAGAAGACAGCGTATTTGCATATGAAAAGAGCACATTTGGTTCAAAACACTGTTGTCTGTATCAGAAGACTCCCATTCTCCAGCCCGTCCCCTGCTCCCCCCAGCTTCTCTTATTTCAATCCTCGGAAAATTCTGTTTTGTCCTGTTTTCATGAATACTACCTAGATGGCTGAGACTCCATTCTCAAGCAGCTGAATTAAAAACAAGCCTGTGCTCGTGTCTCTCCCGGTTTTGACCTCCCACGCTATATGATGTAAACCCCAAACTGGCCTGGCATCATCGCCTAATAGTTTGTTCAGACTTGGCTCTCTGTGCGCATGCTCCAAATCCACGTTCCACTTCAGAAACGCGTGCGTGCAGCTTTCTGCCGCTCTTTTAAGCAAGAACATATGTGCTGCTTAAGAAAGGGTGAAAATGTTATTCCAAGAATGGAAGCTGTTCTCAACCCTTCATTCTTCTCTATTTCTTATTAAAGCAGTAACCTAACTTCTCACACAATTTCAATTACCATTTGAATAAAGGGTCTTCCAAGATGTGAGTCTCCTGTGTTGCCTTCCCACCTACCCTCTCTTGTTTTCAATATCCTTCAGTCACAGGAATTTCCTCTCAGGTATATTATTGATAACTAACACTGAATGAATCCAAAACTAAGTTAAGTAGTTATCTGCGTATTTAAGCTCTGAAATACAAATAAAATAAATTAAAAGTTAAAAAAAAAGAAAAGAATGGAAGCTGGTCCCTCTGAATACTAAAAGAAATGTTGTGAGTCAGTGAATGGAAATCTGTAGTGTTAGAACTAGGGCTGTAAAAGAGGAAGAAACACAGGCAACAACCTTAAATCTTATATCCGACCAGGGACCAAGATGACAATATTTTTCCAGAACTGCCAGTTTGACATAGGAGCCAATAGGATTCCCATTCAGTACAAGCATAGAGCCCATCAGTGGATCCAGCCTGGCACGTGGTTAGTGGGGAGGGGATGCTTCCTTGATTTACCTCTGAACCACAAGATGAGGCTAGCGTGGCTGGTGGAGACAGCTAGTTACAGGAGTGGTGGCAGGAAAGTCAGAGCCTGAGTCACCAAGTGTGGATGGCTAAGAGAAGTGTGCTCCAAGTTGATGAACTCTAACTGAGGACACAAAATGATGTCCGGAAGGTATTCGGGAGTCTGAGGCAGAAAAAAGGAAATTGGGACCTTAGAACATTATCTTCAGGGGTTGACAGTCTCTTGAGGGAATCTGAGGTCCATTTGTTTGGGCAGGAAGTAGGAAGCTCTCTGGAAGGCAGTTGTTTAACCTGGATGATTTCACACACAAAACACTGACTCATGGTCTGGGTTTCACCAAATCCTGCATGAGGCAATTTTCAGACACGCTTTCCTGAACCAAAGTGTTTCAGAAAAATTGTACTGTATATATTGCACCCAAGGGCTAAGTTTTAGAAGGTGGTATTTAAATTTAGGTAATTTTTTAAATTTCAGTAATTTTTTTCCCATAAATGTATTGGACTTGGTAGTTATATGTGGAATTAATAGTCTTTTATGAAATTCCCACCCCTCTAGTGTCAAATATTTTACAAGTAGATTTAAAGTATTAAATCAAAGCCATATGTGGATAGATTAGGAAACAAGCGGGGGAAGGGAAGCATGAGAGGAATAGGTGGTTCTGGAGGGATGACTAGCCTCTCATTTCATTGTCTCTATCTAGAACATCCTTTGTGGAGGGGCAAGTTTTCACTCCCTATTTCTCCTGAGTCCCTTGAGTCAATCATACGTGTGATTTTTTTGTAGACAAAAGAAAATCTCAATATTCATGTTGAATATGGAGCTTTAAGGGTGTCAACTCTAAGGGTGTCAACTCTCCCATCATAAGACAGTTGACTCACAGGAAATAAAACAAGGTTGGTATAGATAAGCTAAAGCTGGAAATGACTAGTGAACCAGGAGACACGACACAAGAGGAGAAAGACAGTGAGTCTGTGGGTGAGAAATCAAATGTGGACTAGCTTGAGGGCAGAAGGGGTCTAATTATTCAGAGCAAAATCCACAAGTTCAACCCCATGTGGAAATAGTGCAGCTTGAGAGTGGGAGAGCACGATTCTAAGAGAAACCAAGTTTGAAAGAAACAAAGAGCACACTTCTCAGAATATTGGGGATCTCCAAGGAGAGCCTCAAGCTCAGCAGAGCACCTGTGAGCTGAATGTAGAATGCTTCAGAGCCCTAGCTACACAGGAAGTTTCAGAACAAAGGAGCAGTTGTTTACACTACCCAAACTAAACTAGAGAAGAACCACCTTCGCAGCTATTCCAAGACATGTGGGAGACCAGGTAAGATAAGAATATGAGACACCTTCGGTTTGAAGGTCTCCCTGGCAGTCCTTTCTTGCTCTGTGTAGTAAACAGTCAGAGGCTCAGGGTCATAGATTCCAGTCCTGACCAGGTAACTTTGGATTTGTTATGGAATCTCGGTATCCTCCTCAGGAAATGAGGATGATAATTACAGTTACTCTCACTGAGTGCTTGTGAATATATGTGGGGAAAAAAGATTTGTTAATTTCCTAATTATGTATTAATAATGTACTTCTCCCTTTCATGTATATTAGCTCAAACACTCTGTGAAATAAGCACTATTATCTACAACTTACAGACAAGGAATCAGATTTTCAGAGAGGGTAAGGGATTAACCCAGAACAGTAATTTAAAAATATCATTAAGCAGTCATTTATACACCTAGCACCATTCTTAGTGCTTTAAATACACTACCTTTAAATACACAACCCAGTCAACATGAAATTGTTCAGAATCACACAGGTAGCCAGTAGCAGGATGAGGATTCATATGCTCTCATAATGGCAGCCCCGCCCATGCTCTCAAACACTGCCCTTGTACTGCCTTCTCTCAGGGTTACACGTGGTAGGCTGAAATCTAGGCTCAAATCTCTGGACCTCAGTCCATTTCTCCTATTTTAGTTCTGTTATGCTTCTTGTTATTTGTGTATATATGTTCTTAACGGCATCTCTATAGGAAAATAGCTTGCTTCCTGATGCTATCATAGTACAGGAATCGTGAAGTTACTTTGTGAAGAATTTGGGGCATTAAGTTCTACACAGATAAGCAGTTGTCAGCGATCTAGTCTAGTTACAGAACCCACTTGTTCAGCTTGGCCCATGACTGATTCTTCCTGTCAGTTCTCTCTAGATGAACCCCAAGGGCAGTCAGGCTCTGCCCTTCCTGATATAATTTGCTAACAACAAAATATCAACAGTTAAATAATTGTCTTCACTGAGAATACTAAAATGAATTGCTTTTTACCAACAATTGTGTTAGCGACAATTACAAAACATTTCAAGGGCATTTCTAAAACTATAAATTTATTTTATGAAGAAATGTGAGTCAAAAAGCAATGGCATTCATGCCTGCGTTCAGTTCGTGGATATTTACTGAATGTCTAAATGTGCCCAGCATGATTCTAGGTGACAGTTTCACAGCAGTGAATAGGAAAGCAAGTTCTCTATTTTATGGAGCTTACAGTCTAGCAAGACATAAAGTTAATAAAAGTAATAATTTAGTGAGCATTTTAAACTGGGTGATTAAATTGAGAGTGTTGGGAGAAGCAAGAATCAGGAAAAGCTTCTCTGAGGAGGTGACATCTGAGTTGTGATCTAAAACTTACCAAGGGGCCAGCTGAGGGGCGGGGATGGGGTGGGGGGGAGAACAAATGCCAAGACCCACATGTTTGGCTTGTTTGAAAAGCAAAAAAGAAGACGAATGAGGTTGAGAGTAAGGCTGCAGAGTGAGCTGGAAGATCGGCACAGGTAAGGTGAGAAGGGCCTGCTGCCCAAGATCCTTGTAGAGTGTGGTAAGATATTTCAATTTTATTCCTTTTTCAAATTTTATTGGAGTCTAGTCGATTGACAGTGTTGTGTTAGTTTCAGGTATACAGCACAGTGATTCAGTTATACATACATATATATTCATTCTTTTTCAGATTCTTTTCTCATAGAGGTTATTATAGACTGTTGAGTAGAGTGCCCTGTGCTAGACAGTAGGTTCTTGTTTATTTTATATATAGTAGTAGTGTGTGCATGTTAATCCCAAGCTCCTAATTTATTCCTCCCCCTACATCCCCCTTTGGTAACCATAAGTGTGTTTTCAAAATCTGTGAATCTGTTTCTGTTTTGTAAATCAGTTCATTTATATCATTTAAAAAAAATTAGATTCCACACATGTGTGATATCATATGATATTTGTCTACCTCTGTCAATTTTATTCTAAGTGAAATGGAAGCCACGGAAGGATTTTAACTAGGGAAGTAAAGAAATCCCAATTATATTTTTAAATTATTTATTCTGGCTCTCCCATCAGGAAGGGGGTGTGAAGGGGTAAGAGGCAGATGCAAGCTGACCTAGGAGGACTCCCTTAACCGGCTCAGGTGAGAGCTGACAGTGGCTGAGAATTGAACGATATCGGTGGCAACGGATAGAGGTGATCAAATTCAGAATACACTTTGTACACAGAAAGTATAGGACTTGAAGATGGATTTGACATGAGGTGAGGGAAAAAGAAGTATCAAGAAAGAGTTAAGAGTCTGAGGATTTGCATAACAGAATGGATGGTGATGTATTTTTTTTTTTTTTTTTTTTTGCGGTACGCGGGCCTCTCACTGTTGTGGCCTCTCCCATTGCGGAGCACAGGCTCCGGACGCGGAGGCTCAGCGGCCCTGGCTCACGGGCCCAGCCGCTCCGCGGCATGTGGGATCTTCCCAGACCGGGGCACGACCCCGTGTCCCCTGCATCGGCAGGCGGACTCTCAACCACTGCGCCACCAGGGAAGCCCGATGGTGATGTATTTTAAGGAGATGTATATCATTGGGGAAATAAAATGTTTGGGAGGGACAGGAAATGGGAATCAAGAAATCAGGTTTTAACTACCTTGAGTTTAAAACCCCTCCTAGGAAGTCAAGTGTCTTGAGCAAATGACACTGTGGAGTTCAGAGGAGAGCAAGGATCAACATTCCAGATGAAGCGAGCGCTCCAAGGACCTGATCCTAAGATCTGAGGGTTTACCTCTCAGACACAGAATTAAAGATGCAATGAGAAATAGAAAAATGAGGGAGAATTCCACTTAAAAGCCTCGGTCTTAAAGGTGTGCTCCCTTCTCATGAATCTTCCTTGATTTACTTTTAAGTCCAGGATATTTCTTCCCCCTTCACAACAAAATAACCTTTGGGGTCTGAAATAGCCAAAAGTGCATTTTTCTTCTTTCATTCTCGGATGTCGCACAATCCACAGTGTCGAAGAGAATGGGCTCTAGAGTGAGCCTGTGGGATTCAAATCTCAACTCCTCAGCCTCTCCATAATTCAGTTTCCAAAATGTAGATAATAACGGTGCCTAATCAGAGTTATTGTGAGGATCAGATGAGATAAAATTGGTAAGGTACTTATTTAAGAGCCTGGAATATAATAAATATACAATAAGTGTTTGCTATCCTTAAAAAAAAAAAAAAAAAAAAAAAAAGACCTCCTAGACAAGCAAGTGGAGATATTTACTAGCCAGTTGAAAAAGGAAGGAGGGAGATTATCATACTAAGTGGTAAGACAGAAAAAGACAAGTATCATATGATATTGCTTTTATGGGGAATCTAAAAAAAATGATACAAACAAACTTATTTACAAAACAAAAACAGACTCACAGACATAGAAAACAAACGTATGGTTACCAAAGCAGAAAGGAGTGGGGAAGGATAAATTAGGAGTTTGGGATTAACAGATACATACCACTATATATAAAATAGATAACCAACAAGGATCTAATGTATAGCACAGAGAACTATACTCAATATCTTGTAATAACCTATAATGCAAAAGAATCTGAAAAAAGAGTATATATATTTTTTTCAGATTCTTTTCCATATATACATATATATATATATATATATATAAACTGAATCACTTTGTTGTACACCTAAACCTAACACAAAATTGTAAATCAATTACACATCAAGAAAAAGAAAAAAGCAAAGAAAAACAAGAAAAGTGAAGGCAAGAGTTACAAATTTTGGTGACAAAGACCCGTAAATATTCTTTGAAGCCATAGACTTTGAAACTGCTTAGAGCAAGAGGGTGTTTAAGTTTCATGAGTATTAGGATAAAACTGATATTCTGAATTTGAACAAGTTTTGACCTGGGAATACCTCTTGTGTTCAGACTGACTTCTGCCACCTTACCCCTGTAGATGACAGCCAAGAGCCATGTCCTTGTCATGGTCAAGTAGAGGGAATGGAGGAGTAAGGGGCAGAGCACTTGAAAAGTTTTGGGCTTTGCTATACCAGAAACATGAGCGTGGGCAAGTCACTCAACCCATCTGACAGTCAGTTTCTGCTGTTGTAAAATGGGGAGAGCACCACCATTGCCAACTGTGAAAGGTCAAAGCTCAAGTAAGAAGCATTTGGGAAAAGACTGCTCTGTACAGTGGACGTGGGAAGGGACATTTCTTTAATCCCACGTTCCACTCTACTAGATTTCTTCCCCCCGGCTTGGTTCCCAGGTAGCCTTAGATACATTTGCATGCCATCTGCTTGACAAGAAGTCCCACTGACAAATTTCAGCCACACAGACAACAGCATCAGGGGACCTCGCTGCCTCATAACCTCGGGGGCTTCCTAATGAACAAAGCTGCTAGGTAGGGCTTCCCTGGTGGCGCAGGGGTTGAGAGTCCGCCTGCCGATGCAGGGGACACGGGTTTAGAAATGGAGCAGTGTGGCAGAGGGTAGGGTGTGGGGAATCAGGGATGGCTTCTCAGAGAGGGGATATTTGAGCTGTTTTTGAAGTGAGTGGGATTTAGTTATATGAAGAATGGTTGGGAGGACGGGTGTTCCAGGTAGTGTAAAAAAAAAAAAAAAAAAAAAAAAAGAAAAGAAAAGAAAAGTGAAAGCTGCTAGGCAGTCCTGATTCCTCAATTACCCACAAGTAGCAACAGACGCCGCAAAGGTAGACCTGTTCCAGTGACCAGCACTCTCAGCGATTAGACAATGGAGGAAAGAAAGTAATTAGGTAAATCACACACAAAGAGAAATAAACTGGATGGGGCATGTTGATCGTTGATGAAAGACAGATAAACAAGGCAGATGTGAACATTAAAAAAAAAAACCCTCTAATTTAACAAGTAATTAGCTAAACCCATGTGGAAAAATCAATTTAGGCCTCCCTTAACTAAATGTTCCTGTGGTATATTATTCAGAAAGAAATGGGAACAGAAGAATAGATATCATTTATTGCAACAAAATTCAGTTAAATGGTACACTCCTAGCAAATAGGAAGTGAGGCAAAAAGAGACGTTTGTTCTCTTATATACTTTTCACTTATTAACTGATGTCATGTATCTCAGTCTCCTGAAGAATGCCAAGCTAGAATTTAGACCAGTAGCAATAAGAACAGCTACGTTCCAGAGGGAGCACACATTAAATCTTGAGTCGCCAGAAAACACTACCCACACGACAGACCTGTTAAGAAGCTCTAATTAGTTCACTTTCTCTTTCTTCAATTAAATCTCTATCTCAGCAGTACAAAAACGTGACACAGGTCTTAGATAACCTTTTTTTGTCTACCTCCCTCCAATCCTGTACTTTTAATAATCAGCCACAAGGAACATGGCCTTTGGAGTTCAAAACCTGTATTTCTCCACTCCCGGCCTTATGCCCTTGGGCAAGTGACTAACCTGTGAAACAGGAATAGTGAGAAGCACCTAGCTGGTGTGTTCTAAGATCAGAGATAAAATGTGAAAAGACACATTGGGAAGATTCCTGTGTCTGCAAACTCTGCATAGGTAGGCAATTGTCAGGGGCACAGCACAGCTACAGATTTTGCTGTGTCCCACTCAGCACGGTCTGAGCCTTCTCTGAGTTTCATCTAGTTTAGCCCCAAAGCCAGAAGGACTCAATACCTGGCCCTTAGGAGTTCAATAAGTGATAGCAATTATCATGCACAAAAATTCAGTGCCAAGACCCCTTTTCAAAAAAGTACTCACTGAGTATGACAAAGTGATTTACCCAAGGTTAAATCCAAAATAGCAAAGGCTAACCAATCGTTAGGTATATGTCAGATACCAGTTTAAAGGCTTTCTGTATATTAATTCATTTAATCCTAACAAGAACCATATAAGGTAGATACTGATCCCCTTCCTGTTTTACAGAGAAGAAAATAGGGAGTCAGAGACATTGTGTCATTTTTCCAAGGCTGCCCATCCAGGTAGTAACAAAGACATTGTTAAAATTCTAGAGTAGTCTTCACACTCCCACCTCTTAGCTATATTGCCTCCTCACTCAGATTGTAGACTGATGAGCCTGAAATGCAAAACTACTGTCTATTATTTTGGTTGTAGTAATAAACTGTTGTTCCAAAAAACATCTCTTCAAAAGTATTGCTAGTTACCTGATGCTGTCAAAATTGAGATAGCTCCGAGAAAGACAACATCAGGCAGATTCTTGTGTCTGCAAGCTCTGCATAGGTAGGCAATTGTCAGGGACACAGCATGGCTACAGTCTGCCGTGTCTAGCTTAGCATGGCCTGAGCCTTCCCTGAGTTTCATCTATTGATAGCTTAGCACCAAAGCCAGTAAGACTCAATTCTTCCTGATACCCAAATACAAGCTGCAAGCACTAGAATAATGTTGAAAGACTTGTGTTTATTTAGAATTTTAAAACAAGTTTCTCATGTATGTGCAACAACTGTAAAATACTGCAAGAAGATTTCTAGAGCCTTAATTTATTTTTAGAGTGGGATTATAAGTAATAAAGAGGAAAATGTAAATGAGCATTAAACTCATCACCTTAGGAAATGAGCTGTAGGATTTTCTTTCATGGAGTTTGCTATTCCCTTTGCCTGAATTGTCTTTTGTGTTCCTTCTAAACCAGCTGAAATCCCGCCCATCCTTCCAAACCTGGTCCAAATGCTACTTCTTCTGAGATGTTTTTCCTGATGCCACAGTTTTATATAAATATATATATATATATATATATTTTTGGCGGTACACGGGCCTCTCACTGTTGTGGCCTCTCCCGTTGCAGAGCACAGGCTCCGGACACTCAGGCTCAGCGGCCATGGCTCATGGGCCCAGCTGCTCCGCGGCATGTGGGATCCTCCCAGACGGAGGCACGAACCCGTGTCCCCTGCATTGGCAGGCGGACTCTCAACCACTGTGCCACCAGGAAGCCCCACAGTTATATTTAATCACTGCTTGCTCAGTACTTCCGTAGTTCTTGGCTTATGTCTTTATTTTGCCCTTATCACAATCTACCTGGCCTGATAGTTTGTCTCTACCATGTCCTGGAAATTCTTGAAAAGCAGAAATCAAGAAGGAGGGAGGACAGCCTGATGGTTAAAAGCAGGAGTTCAGATCAGACAAAACTCAGCTTGGATCCTGACTCTGTCACTCAATTTCCATAAGATCTTTGGAAAGTTGATCAATGGGAATCTTAGATTTTTTCATCTTTCCATTGAAGATAATATGGGTGAGTTTGTTCTGTACTCAGATTCCTGGGTTCAAATCTTAGGTTCATAACTTTACTTGTTTATGTCTAAGTACCCTTTCCTATAAGACAAAGATGATAATAGAGAATTTATCTCATAATGAAATTCTGAGAATTAAAGTAATTAGTTTATGTAAATTATTTAGAACCACATCTGGTGAACAAACAAGCACTCAGTAAATGTTAGCTACTTTAATATTATCCTGTAGAATTGTGGTAAGGAAAACATGGCATCCTGTTTGTAAAGAGATAAGCACATAGTAGATGCTCCAAAAATGGTAACTATTACTGTGATTTCCCGGTACTTTACACTGTAAGAATAAAGAAGATAGCAATGAGCGTATAATGAGCAAAAAAATAGAGCAAGCACATTCTTAGCAGTTGTTTCTCTTGTTGCTTGAAAATCATCTTGCAGCTTATATGAAGAAGTATTTCATATAGTATTTTTATCAATAGGTTAAATACAAAAATATACCGCTGTGCTCAGTATTCCCTTTAGTTTGCCTATGATACCACGTAGAGGGTAAAAATACTAAAGAAGATATAATAAAATCTTCCATTCTCCCACTGGAGCTTTAAAAAAGTCAGAGCTTTATGATCACTTATGAAAACAGATCAGCAGGAGAGTAGAAGTGTGAACACAGGAGAAAATTGGCAAGTTTAGCCTCCTCAGATTTTGTTTTCTTTTCCAAAAACATATAAAACAATGGCTGATTTATAGCAATTCATAAAGTATGAATGGTTGTGACATGCAGGTTAATGAAGGCCTTAGCAATCTATAAAAGCAGTGTCTATAAAGAGATGAGACAGTTTTTGTGCAGCTTGTCAGTTTGGGTGTATTTTATACACATTTTCAAATTCTGAACACAGAAAACTGATCACATGATTTACATGACTTCTTTTTTTCCTAGCTGGGTTATTAGAAATATTGTGGCTGCATATATAAAATCTAAAATCAGTACCCAAAATCACATATATGCTCCAACAGAACAAAGACCAAAAGCATTTAGAATCAGCATTCTTCTTGCCCTTATTGAAAGTCACTCTAATATTTGAAGTAACATACCCAAGGACGTCTTGCCATTGTACCATAACATAATGTTGTGATAGAACTGAATTTTAATCACTGAATTCTAGGCGGGTACACATCATTTACCTGGTACAGGTATATAGTGGGTTGCGTGCCCACAGACTTTTTAAAGTCTCTATTTCCACAGAGAAAACAGAGTTTCCACTAGGGTGTACTTCAATTTGTTTATTTAGTCACATTACGTATGGCAGAACTGACATGGCTTACAGAGTGAATGTGAAGTAATTTCCTACAAAGCACTTGGAATCACTGATTTTTCAGTATATACCATGATTTCAAAGGACCAAGAGGTAGATGAATCAAGAATCCTATTGAAGAGCACAGTTTTTATTTTCTCTTCTAGGAAGACAAGATGGCTGGCTTTTTATACGTAACTTGGCGTAATAAAAATAAGTATTTATTGCATGCCTTTCTGTGTCTGTGTTTTCTGAATTTGGAGTATTTATCTTGTTCCACGTACCAAGCATCTGCTTCTGCTGCTCTCCTGGTCTAAAACGTGATTCCTCCTTTCCTCTACCTGTTCTAATGCTGCTTTCCTCCTTCAAAAACTCGCTTTAGTTAGTCTTCCTTGGAAAGCCCTTCCTGACCACTCCTCCTCATACTAGTTTGATCCTTTATACCATCTCTCATATTCTTAGAGACCCTGAAAAATAGCTTAGCATTTAAGTATCTTTTTGATCACTTCAGGAGTCTTAGTTTGATCTCTCTACTTATACTATGAGTTAACTGAAGGCAGAGAGCAAATATGCCCCCTTTCTTGTTCAGCTTTTTTAGGTATTTATTTAAACAAAGAAACACCACTTGATCATGACATTTATATGGGCACAATGAAGAGATTTTAAAAGATATAACAAAATATCTTTATGCTTTCCTTCGGAAAGCATAACAAAAGAAATAAAAACTGTACCAAGTTGTGAGAACCAGGGTTAAAGACACTCATGCCTAGTCTTCCAATCTTGTTATTTTGTACACAAACACTGTTAACACAGTTAAGTAAGGGTTATGTTGTACAAGCAGTTTGTTATCCTGCTTTGACAACTCTTATATTCCCCTGTTTGATGAAATATCCTTTTGAAAGATGATTTTTTAATGACTGAATAGTTTTCCATCTTAAGAATCTATGTTTCACTATAAAAATTAAACAACACGTGCTGATTGACTCTGAGTTGGGGATGAAATACAGTGGCTTAAACTTCCCCTTTATCTATCCTGACTTTGAAGCATTAGGAAAAAAAGTCAAGAAATGAGATGGGAAAACAGAAATTAAGAGAGATAACTATCTGAAAATGTATGACCACTTTACATAGATAAATGTGATATATTTCTGCATTGCTTATTATTGATTGTTATCTGATATAATTTTCACGATATTACTAAGAAAATTATAGCAGTTAATGTAGATTTATTGATTTTAGAGAAAACTGAAAGAAAAAGTAAGGATCTGTTAAGTAATTTGAACCACAGATTAGTCTTATTTTATGTACTAATAAAATCTATAGGGGAGGAATTGATCCATTTTCAATTCCAGGGGAAAAAGTCTCAGGAAAAATTCATTCCATAAATTTATGTACTGATCCTTAAAAGATAAATCAGCTTCACACAAGGCAAAGGATCTAACAATCAGTTGGCTTTGAATCTCATCTCTCTCTATCCTTTACTCACTAGGGTCTTGGCATCACCCAAACACCAGGGCTGATCCTATCGTTCAGAGGTGAGGTACGGGTGAGGGAGACTAGAAGAGGCCATGGGAGTAGGGATCTCACTGGCTCAGCCCATCTTCTATCCTACTACTGTCCTAATCTGACCTTGGCATTCCAGTAGCCCAGCAAATGGTCCTTCACTATTTGCCATTTCCCCTTTTACTATGAGCCCAGATCAGCTCACAGCTTGCTTTCATGCCTGGTCAAACCAGCAACCTGATTGACTATCCTTGAACCCCAGTATTTCCATTCTTAAAACCCTATTACCTACTGTGCAAGTATCTACTATAGCCTGCCCCTTCCTGCTGGGAAGGTCAACTGGTTTTTTTTTTAAAAAACCTATTTTTTAAATTGAAGTATAGTTAATTTACAATGTTGTGTTAGTTTCAGATGTACAGCAAAGTGATTCAGTTCTATATACCTATAACTATATCCATTCTTTTTTCGGATTCTTTTCCATTATGGGTTATTATAAGATATTGAATATAGTTCCCCATGCTATACAGTAGGTCCTTATTGTTTATCTATTTTATTTATGTTAGTGTGTATATGTTAATCCCAAATTCTGAATTTATCTCCCCTGCTTTGGTAACCATAAGTTTTTCGATGTCTGTGAGTCTATTTCTGTTTTGTAAATAAGTTCATTTGTATCATTTCTTAAGATTCCACATGTAAGTGATACGTGATATTTGTCTTTGTCTGACTTACTTCACTTAATATGAATCTCTAGGTACATCCGAGTTGCTGCAAATGGCATTATTTCATTCTTTTTTATGGCTGAGTATATTCCATTGTATACATATATACATCTTCTTTATCCATTCGTCTGTCAATGGACATTTAGGTTGCTTCCATGTCTTGACTATTGTAAGTAGTGCTGCATTGAATACTGGGGTACATGTGTCTTTCTGAATTAGAGTTTTCTCCAGATATATGCCCAGGAGTGGGATTGCAGGATCATATGGCAACTCTACTTTTAGTTTTTAAAGGAAACTCCATACTGTTCTCCATAGTGATTGCACCAGTTTACATTCCCAGCAACAGTGTAGGATGGTTCCCTTTTCTCCACACCCTCGCCAGCATTTATTATTTGTAGACTTTTTGATAACGGCCATTCTGACTGGTGTGAGGTGATACCTCATGGTAGTTTTGATTTGCATTTGTCTAATAATTAGCAATATTGAGCATCTTTTCATGTGCCTGTTGGCCATCTGTATGTCTTCTTTGAAGAAATGTCTCCTTAGGTCTTCTGCCCATTTTTTGATTGGGTTGTTTGTTTTTTGGGGGGTTTTTTGATATTAAGTTGAATGAGCTATTTGTATATTTTGGAAATTAATCCCTTGTCAGTCGCATCATTTGCAAATATTTTCTCCCATTCTGTAGGTTGTTTTCTTGTTCACCTGGATCTTACATTTAGTATGGATACTTTCCAAATCAGCATCTGCAACATGCATAAGTCCCTTTGGACACAAAGAGGCCCTCCTTGACCCTCTATATTCAAAATAGTCCCTCTGAAATGTAAACTTTTTTGGATATTTGATTATATTAAGGAATTTTTATCAATATTTTTAGGACTAATAAAGGTATTGTGGTTATGTTTTGAAAAAAATATTGAACAAAAACAAAAACAGTCCTTCTGTTCCCCAAGTCAACTACCCCAGGCACGTTCTAGATAGTCACACTGTTTCTGTCTACACAGAACTTAACACTACCTGAAATTACTTTATTTATAAGATTTCTATGCTCTTAATACACTTTAGATGAGTGAATTACTTGCACTTGTTAAGGATTTCACGCCAGCCTCCACGTCCCCACATTCCTATCATAACTGACACCGAGGCTGTTGACACGTATAAAATGTGTGTTTTGATGTACGCTGTGTCTGGCTTCCAGTAGGTATCAGTCATCAACGTGTAAGTTATTTAAAGAATGTGACTTCACAGTGTCAAATAAAAAACACAAGAACCACATGTACACACACATGCCATTCCCTCCTGTGCACTAACATGCATTAGTGACTATTGCCTTGGATTTATGGTATGTGTGGTGTCCATATAAAAATATGAAAACATATTCTTCTAAGTATTCTATTGACTTTGGAGATAGTAAATGGAGGCATGACAATAAACATTATAAGCATAATCAGGAGAATAAACTTAAGAAATAGTTCATAGGAATTTCTTTTCTTTCATATCTTTGTCAAATGACTCACCTCTATACATTTTCCACAGTGGTTTCAAGAAAGAAATGTTACCAGATTGTAAGAAATGATCCCTCTTCTTAAATGCCAGCTTTGTTGGAATGAAAACAATTTTATTAGACTGTAAACAAAATCTGTGTTCTTTTGGGTTTTTAATTATTTTTCTTTTTGTGAAAATAAAAAGGGTATCAATGTACTCAAGTGGAACAATGAAAGACATGTGGAAGCAGAGTTGTAGGTGTAAGAGTGAATTATAGAATTTAAATGCAGTCAATCACTAGAAATACAGCTGACAATGGGCATGAGATACTCATTTTATCAGTACATGCTTATCTTGTACTATTTTTAGCTGATTATTATATACTTTATTTATATATAGCTTGCTCAATTGACTAAGCATTTCCTAACTCGTTTACTTAGATAAAGATGTAGCAGAGGAAATTCAGCAAGATATAATGATTTTATAGACAAGGCAGAGACAAATGTTGATGGAATATAACTCATATAAAGCAATATGACACCTACAAAATTAGTGTGGCTGTTTTCCCAATTTAAAAAGCAAGGCCATTGAAACTCTCAATTTGTTTGAATACTTTGGTACAGAACTGATAATCAAATATAAAAAAAAAAATTAGTTGGATGGAGAAACAACAAGGTCCTACTGTATAGCACAGAGAACTATATTCAATATCCTGAGATAAACCATAATGGAAAAGAATGTATAAAAAATGTATATACATGTATAACTGAATCACTTTGCTGTACAGCAGAAATTAACACAACATTGTAAATCAACTATACTTCAATTAAAAAAATTCCCCCCCCCCAAAAGAATTTAGTTGGAAAATTAGGTGGAAAAAAGTCTCTTACCTTGTTTGTGCCATTTTGTCCTAGATTTTTTTTTTTTTTGTATTAAGATGCTTTGCTTTCTTTCTGATTAAATATGCACATTCTTAAACGATGACAAAAATATTTAAGAAACTATTATTCTCTCATTTTTAATTATGAAGTGGAGTCAGCTATATAATAGGTGAAATCTTGAATCATTTGTGAGAGTAAAAAAACTCAAAAGAAAAAAGAGACAAAAATATACTGTAAAACCTACACGAGTTTAGCTGTAATCTCCTTGAAAGAGTAGTTTTTTCAAAAATTCTTCAAGAGATGGTACAGTTAAGGATCTTAAAGTGCTAAGAAACATAACAGTTTGGAAACTACATCTTCCAGGATCAAGAACACAGTTCCCTGAAGATTCTAAATAACTTTCTTTTGTTTATTCGTCAGGCATTTCCTGCCATATGATAAAATAAAATTACCTGTTGTTAAGAATTCTACTGGGGCTTCCCTGGTGGCGCAGTGGTTGAGAGCCCGCCTGCCGATCCGGTCCGGGAAGATCCTACATGCCGCGGAGCGGCTGGGCCCGTGAGCCATGGCTGCTGAGCCTGCGCGTCCGGAGCCTGTGCTCCGCAACGGGAGGGGCCACAACAGTGAGAGGCCCGTGTACCACAGAAAAAAAAAAAAATTCTACTGTATTTTTTGAATAGACATGAAAAAAGAAAATTAAGGTTTGTTTTTTTAAATGGGAGGAATATTATTATGAATAAATTCTCAGAGCTGCTCACCTCTGAGATCATGATTCAAAGCCAGAAATGTAAGTGACGACGAGAGCATTGTTCCCAAATTTGACTGCACTTTCAAAAGAGTTAGTATAGTTAGGTCTTTGAACAAGATAAATAACTTTAATTGAAATAAAAGACAGGCAGAGGGGGAAGGGTAAGCTGGGACGAAGTGAGAGAGTGGCATGGACATATATACACTACCCAATGTAAAATAGATAGCTAGTGGGAAGCGGCTGCATAGCACAGGGAGATAAGCTTGGTGCTTTGTGACCACCAAGAGGGGTGGGATAGGGAAGGTGGGAGGGAGACGCAAGAGGGAGGGGATATGGGGATATATGTATACATACAGCTGATTCACTTTGTTATAAAGCAGAAACTAACACACCATTGTAAAGCAATTATACTCCAATAAAGATGTTAAAAAAAAAGAAATAATATACATAAGTATTTAAAAAAAAGAAAAAAAATATATTAATTGTTTGGTGAGAGTTATGGGGTCTTCAAGGGTCCCCAAAGGGCAATTTAACTGGGAAAAAAAAAGAAAAAAGAAACAGAAGACAGGTATTTGGCCCAGGCATTCTGTCTCCATGTTTGACTAACAGCCTCCACTCCAATTGCTTCTGCCTAGTTCAGATTTCCCCTGTTCTCAGGATGCAAGTAGAAAAACTTTCTCTGTGTTTTGAAATACACCAAATTAGTCTAACAAATCTTCATTTTTCATAAGTCCTGCTAAAAAGGTAAAAAATGAATTTCTTCTCTTAAAAATAAAAGATGAGTAAATAAAGGCTCAAGCAGCAAGCGTCAAGTTGTCAGTGAGTCAAGAGGTGCCTAGTTCTTCTTTGCTACTTGGCTCCCTTTCTGAAAAATGAATTCTTTCTATATCTGACAACATCTGAGAACTCTCTAGAAAAATAAATAAATAAAGTATAGCTTTATCAGTGGTTGTCAGGGGTGACAGGAGAGAGGAGGATGAATAGTTAGAAGTCAGTGAACTTTTAGGACAGTGAAGATAATAAGTGTGATACTATAATGATGAATACATGTCTATACATTGTCCAAATCCATAGAATGTATCACACCAAGAATGAATCCTAATGTAAACTATAGACTTTGGGTAACAATAATCTGTCACTGTAAGTTCATCAACTGTAACAACTGTACCACTATGGCAGGGGATGTACCTTCTGTTCACATTTGATGTGAGCTTAAAACTGCTCTAAAAATAAAATCTATTAGAAAGATAAAGAAAACAAAACCAAAAAATTATGATTCTTTACAATAAGTTATGGTTGAAAATGTAATATTTTGAGCAAAGGGTGTAAACTTGAAACCTATTTCATTATATAATGAAAAAGTATATTCCTAAAACAATTGGGACTTCAAACAACTAAAAACTACTGCAGATAGTGGATGTATATATTTCAATTTTCCCATAACTTTATAAAATATATATATCAATATTTAAAGATTTGGATACTAAAATGTATCTGGTGTCTGTATATGGAATTGAATACATGCATTTACAATTCTATAAAACTTCATACAAATAAAACGTAAAGATATTGGGGACCTTTCAAAATATTTCAGAACAGTGAAAGAGAGGGAAAAAAAACCCTCTCTGAATAGTTCACAGGAACCATATTTTTACCCCCTTTAAATACCATTTTGCAGCTAATTCCCTAATAGCACTCTGTAGTCATATCTGATTCAAACACAAAGCAGCTCCCACTCACTAGCTAAGTAGTGGACCAGCCTCAGGGTACACATTTTTTTTTAAAACCAGTGATGTTTAAGCAAAAAACAATTGTATTGAAGTATAGTTGGTTTACAATACTGTAGGGGTGCACATTTTTAATAATTCACCCTTGACAAAGTTACAAATTTCTACATGTGCCAGATCTTTAGAGTTGCTTAAGCAAGTTAAAGCTTTGAATTAAAATTAAACTCTCAAAGTCAAGGATCTGTCCACAACATCAAGATGGAAGAGTAAGGGGACTGGGACTTCCCTGGTGGCACAGTGGTTAAGAATCCACCTGCCAATGCAGGGAACACAGGCTCGAGCCCTGGTCCAGGAAGATCCCACACGCTGCGGAGCAACTAAGCCCGTGCGCCACAACTACTGAGCCTGCGTTCTACAGACCGCGAGCCACAACTACTGAAGCCCACACACCGCAACTACTGAAGCCTATGTGCCTAGATCCCGTGCTCTGCAACAAGAGAAGCCACTGCAATGAGAAGCCCACACACTGCAATGAAGAGTAGCCACCGCTCACCGCAACTAGAGAAAGCCCATGCCCAGCAACAAAGACCCAATGCAGCCAAACATTAATTAATTAATTAATTTTAAAAAAGAGTAAGGGGATATTTTTGAGTGAGTGAGACCGAAAGGGGGCATGAACCTTGTAAATGGCATAAAGGAGGATAAAGGAAAACTCTACATAAGCCCAGTCTCCAGCCCAAGGAGTAGATTAATTAGACACATGGATTTTGAGAAATGTTGATTAGCAACAAAATCGGGTCACTGTATTAGAATGAGTGCTGGACACCAGATTTGCAGAGAGCAGACCTGATTGAGAGGCACAAACCCATCACCACTGAGTCCTCAATCCTTGGGTCATGAGCTGACCTGCTCCACAGCTCAGATTCTTTACTAATAAATTGGGGAAAATAACACTTACCTTATAGAATGAAATTCTTTCACGGAACGATATTCATGAAAGTTTATAAAATATATAATGATATAAGTAACGTATCTAAAGTTGTAAGGCTTATTACATTTATAGCTATAAATAAATAAGATGGAATTTCTTACCAAGGATGAATTCCAGCTGAGGTTCATTTGGAGTCTTCTGAATACCTACGAATAATAGGAACAAATTCAGATAGAAGATATTTAACTCATTATGAAAATTAAGTCAACATATATTACTTTCAGCCCGCCCAGTATGTATAAATGCATTACTTGGCAGAACAAATAAACTCAGTTAATCGTCCAGACATATATATAAGGAGTCGGTTCTCAGGGCAGGACACAATATTTGTATCAGAACTAGATATGACTACAGATTTGATTGATCTATTTAGCACCATGGCCATAAAAAACTCAAAAACATTGCTTTTGTAAGCCGCATGACAAATATAAAACATATTTTCAACTGTTTCTGTTTCTTTTGGATACACGTAGACAGAGATGGGACCTTCACAAAGGATGACCTCACCAAAGTCCTCTCTAACATAGATTTCTCTTTCACACCACTCCAACCTGGTGTTAATAGTAAATTATTAATTAAAGAGCTACCTCTGGTTAGGTTACTCAGGACATGATGATGATGGTGGTTATTCAGCCAACTTACTGTTAGCTCAAATCAGCATTCTGTTAATGTTTCTATTCCTTTTTTGGCAATTTAAAAAAATCTATTAACATGGCTAAATGATTGAAGGTGAAGTGGGAGGGAAAGTGAGTCTGAGAAAAAGGTAAGGACATGGGAATGTCTAATGGTTAGAAGGTAGAAAGGTAAGGCTGGGGCAAGTGATAATGTCATAGGTGGGGCAAGTGATAATGTCATAGGTGGACTCTCTAAGACCACACATGGTACGGGGCTTCCTAAACAAGAGGGGCTGAGGACAGGGATGTCATTTGTAACCACTCATGGTGACCAAGAAATGTAAGAATATTGTAAAAATCTTTTCCTCATTTATTTTTCCTGGTGCACCCATCAGATACAATTTAAATTTATTAGCATTTGGTCATGAATATACTGTGTTAACTACAGATTGGCACTTGCCATCTGCCTCTACAAGGATGAAATCATGTGCTGCAGCTGCTGACCTTCAAAGGAGTTCAGGGTGGAGAGCAGAAATGAGGCACTCTGTGCTCTGGGAAAAACTGGCAGAACCAGTCTTCAGATGGTTAGATATTTTCAGATGACGATTTTATGAGCCCAATTCTTGCATCTCCTCATATCTAGAAAACCACTAAAACCCTTCATGGTGATATCTGCTCCTGGTGACTAGCAGAAACCTTCTGCAAAAAGTATGTGCTTGATTGAATGTACTCCCCCTTCACCAAAATGACATATATACTGACCTTCCCTCCTGCCTCTTTGGAGCTGTTTCTCAGAGCTATCTGAAATGCTGTCTCCCAGGCTATAGTCCTCATTTTGCCCCAAATAAAACTTAACTCACAACTCTCACATTGTGTAATTTTGTTTTTAGTCAACAACTGTTAGAACCACCTCTTTGTATAAAAATCATCCATTTTTTATTTACAGAGTTCACATTTTTTTTGCAGAGTAACCATTTATTTTTATTCCCTGTTGACATTTAACATTGCTATGGTTAACAATTTTAGACTTTCCAAGAGAGGTTAAAGTGACAATCATTAGGTAGGTCTTTGTTAATTTCAAATACTGCGGGGG
>NW_006790911.1:1583634-1669518 GCF_000442215.2 Lipotes vexillifer | reverse complement strand
GTGGGGGGGGTGGGGTGGTGGTGGTGGGTGGGTTTAATGGTTATTAACAATCTGCTGTAAGCTCTGACAATCAAATTTCTCAAAAAAACTCATCCAACCAATACGATTTTCTAAAGATTATTTTTATAATGTAAATAAAATGAGAAGCTAGGCATATGTTTGCCAGGGTTAAGTAACTGGGCAACAAGAATCTTCTGAAAAGAAAAAGACACAATTTATGCTAAACAATCAAACCCAAACTCTAAGATGTTAAGCATGAGAGAAAACGTACAATTCTTCCAATGACTTTAATTACTCGAGTAGCACAAAGACCAGTGCTAATGTTCAACAGCAAATCTTGGCCAGATAGCCAAGCTTGCCCTTTATGTGACTTAGTGCTCTCAGGTATGGCAGCGACAGGCTAAGCATCTAGTGTAACCATTGTGCCCTAATGCTTTCAACTGAAATGTCTTTGGTTTTAAAGAGAAAATTTCTATGTTCCAAAAAATAATTCCACATGAGATTATAAAAATGTTCAATAGAACGTGTACTTAAAAAGTATTTATTAATGTCTTAATACACATTCAAGAATGATGATTCTATTTGCTATTGAACCATTTCATAGATGATCATCTACCTCACCCAAGATAGAAGATGAGAGGCATATCATAGGTTCAGAACACTGAAACAAACAGTGAAAAGGAACAAAGTTAGTTAATTTGGGGGGGTGCGTGCATACTCACTTGTGAACTGAAATTCCCCAGTATCATTTGCCTGGGGTGTGGGCAGAAAGTTCTGGCCTTCTTCTGATGCTCCTTCCTCTTTGATTTCCATGATCAACCTTCACAGTTCTTTAAATCTTCCAAATATTTGTGCCCAAATGTCACTGCCAATGATACCTGGTTTAATACAGATGTATCTTCACACTAAAGTCCTGATATCCCACTCTGAAATTCTGCATTTAGGAAACAGCAACAGCAAAAATCTCAGTTACTTCAGAGTTCAGGATAAAGCTAAGAATTAAAGGTAGGTAGAGCCTACAGCTACCTCCATATGAACTTCTTTCCTGCCTATCCCACTTTTACTTTCAGAAACAATCCACCCAGTTAATGTACCATAAACTCTGGGTTAAATGGGTAATCTCTATGCAATCACTTTATAGTCATATGAGGGACTTCTAAATTCTGAAAGGTATATTATTCCTCTTTTAGTTCATTTTGTAAAATAGCAGATAGCTATATGTACCTAATTTAGCAGCAAGAGCAGATAGCATATTGTCCAGGCATTAGCATGTTTTGCTAAGGCGAATCTTGCTATCATTCCTTCCAGTAGAACTGCCCTCTGTGCTCATCTCTCTATCCACCCTTGTTAGAACATTGTTCATGAGCACATAAAGATAATTTGGCAGGACGCTCTCCTTCCAAGGTGAGCCAACACGTTGTTCAGGGGAGCTTCCAACCTCATCATTATCCATAAAGTCTCTTGCTGCTCTGTCTGATGAAGGTTTAATTATTTAATGATTGGGGTATACAGGGAAAAGAATGAATAATAATTCTAAAAAGCTAAAGCTCCAAGGGAAATGAAAATAATGGCAAAATGATGAAAATTAGCATGGGGAAAGAAGCCTCCAAGAATTTAATACCCTGTTGCACAGACAGCCTCAAATAGTATCAGATTCATTTTGATATTTAGCATGTTATACATGACCAAGAACGATTAGGAAAAAAATCAATGTTGTTTAAAATCAAGTTACCAGCTGAATTAAAATGTATAAAAATCTTTAAACGTCTGCCCAATGCTGTTTAATGAGATAGCAGCAGTAGAGTTTGGTTTGGAATACTGATTTGGTTTCCAGCTCCACAAGTCCACAAACTCACTCTTTGTTGTTCTTAACAAAAGCACCTTCATTTATAATTCAGCTCTAGTTTTTAATTATCATCTGGCAAAAATTAAATCCACAAACCATCTTGAATCTTTAGAAACGATTACAATAAGGTTGCAGATAAATACACATTGGCTTCTAAGGATACAACTAGAAATAATTGCTGGGGTAAAGGGCCATAGCACTATCAATAAGACCAAAATCATCAATTTGATAATCATATTTTATTTATCTTTTTATTGAGTTATAGTTCATGTACATTATTATATAAGTTACAGGTGTACAATATTGTGATTCACAATTTTTAAAGTTATAGTGCATTTATAGTTACTATAAAAAATTGGCTATGTTCCCTATGAGGTACAAAATATCCTTGTAGCTTATTTTATACATAATAATTTGTATCTCTTAATCCCCTAACACTATATTGGAAATAAAAGCAAAAATAAACAAATGGGACCTAATAAAACATAAAAGCTTTTGCACAACAAAGGAAACCATTGACAAAATGAAAAGACAACATACTGAGTGGGAGAAAAATATTTGCAAAGTATATGACTGATAAGGGGTTAATATCCAAAATATATAAACAGCTCATAGAATTCAACATTAAGAAACAAACAACCCAGACACAGACTGGCTGAATGGATACAAAAACAAGACCCATATATATGCTGTCTACAAGAGACCCACTTCAG
The DNA here is from genome assembly GCF_000442215.2 of Lipotes vexillifer. Classification (NCBI taxonomy): domain Eukaryota; kingdom Metazoa; phylum Chordata; class Mammalia; order Artiodactyla; family Lipotidae; genus Lipotes; species Lipotes vexillifer. The sequence goes on along the minus strand of NW_006790911.1, from coordinate 1,666,959 downwards.
ACTTAGGGACACATACAGACTGAAAGTTGAGGGGATAGAAAAAGATATTCCATGCAAATGGAAAACAAAACAAAGCTGGAGTAGCAATTCTCATATCAGACAAAATACTCTTTAAAGTAAAGACTATGACAAGAGACAAAGAAGGACACTACATAATGATCAAGGGATCAATCCAAGAAGAAGATATAACAATTGTAAATATTTATGCACCCAACATAGGAGCAACTCAATACATAAGGCAAATGCTAACAGCCATAAAAGGGGAAATTGACAGTAACACAATCATAGTAGGGGACTTTAACACCCCACTTTCACTTTCACCAATGGACAGATCATCCAAAATGAAAATAAATAAGGAAACATAAGCCTTAAACGATACATTAAAAAAGAAGGACTTAATTGATATTTACAGTACATTCCATCCAAAATCAACAGAATACTCATTCTTCTCAAGTGCTCATGGAATCTTCTCCAGGATAGATCATATCTTGGGTGACAAATCAAGCCTTGATAAACAAGAAAACTGAAACTGTATCAAGGTTCTTTTCTGACCACAAAGCTATGAGACTAGATATCAATTACAGGAAAAAATCCGTAAAAGGGGCTTCCCTGGTGGCGCAGTGGTTGAGAGTCCGCCTGCCGATGCAGGGGACACGGGTTCGTGCCCCGGTCTGGGAGGATCCTGGGTGCCGCGTGAGCCATGGCCGCTGGGCCTGCGCGTCCGGGGCCTGTGCTCCGCGATGGGAGAGGCCACAACAGTGAGAGGCCCGCATATCGCAAAAAAAAAAAAAAATCCGTAAAAAATACACACACACGAAGGCTAAACAATACACTACTTAAAAACCAAGAAATCACTGAAGAAATCAAAGAGGAAATCAAAAAATACCTAGAAACAAATGACAATGAAAACATGAAGACCCAAAACCTACAGGACGCAGCAAAAGCAGTTCTAAGAGGGAAGTTTATAGCAATACAATCCTACCTCAAGAAACAAGAAAAATCTCAAATAAACAACCTAACCTTGCACCTAAAGCAATTAGAGAAAGAAGAACAAAAAAACCACCCAGTTAGCAGAAGGAAAGAAATCATAAAGATCAGATCAGAAATAAATGAAAAAGAAATGAAGGAAAAAAAAAAAAGAAAAGAAATGCAGGAAACAATAGCAAAGATCAATAAAACTAACAGCTGGTTCTTTGAGAAGATAAACAAAATTGATAAACCACTAGCCAGACTCATCAAGAAACAAAGGGAGAAGACTCAAATCAATAGAATTAGAAATGAAACAGGAGAAGTAACAACTGACACTGCAGAAATACAAAGGATCATGGGAGATTACTACAGGCAACTCTATGCCAATAAAATGGACAACCTGGAAGAAATGGACAAATTCTTAGAAGAGCACAACCTTCTAAGACTAAATAACAAAGAAAGAGAAAATATGAACAGACCAATCACAAGCACTGAAATTGAAACTGTGGTTAAAAATCTTCCAACAAACAAAAGCCCAGGACCAGATGGCTTCACAGGCGAATTCTATCAAACATTTAGAGAAGAGCTGACACCTATCCTTCTCAAACTCTTCCAAAATATAGCAGAGGGAGGAACACTCCCCAACTCATTCTACGAGGCCAACATCACCCCGATACCAAAACCAGACAAAGATGTCACAAGGAAATAAACATACAGGTCAATGTCCCTGATAAATATAGATGTAAAAGTCCTCAACAAAATACTAGCAAACAGAATGCAACAGCACATTAAAAGGATCATACACCATGATCAAATGGGGTTTATCCCAGTAATGCATAGATTCTTCAATATATGCAAATGAATCAATGTGATACACCATATTAAAAAATTGAAGAATAAAAACCATATGATCATCTCATAGATTTAGAAAAAGCTTTTGACAAAATTCAACAACAACATATGATAAAAAGCATCCAGAAAGTAGGCATAGAGGGAACTTATCTCAACATAATAAAGGCCATATGTAACAAACCCACAGCCAACATCATTCTCAGTGGTGAAAAACTGAAACCATTTCCACTAAGATCAGGAACAAGACAAGGTTGTCCCCTCTCACCACTATTATTCAACATAGTTTTGGAAGTTTTAGCCACAGCAATCAGAGAAGAAAAAGAAATAAAAAGAATCGAAATCAGAAAAGAGGAAGTAAAGCTGTCACTGTTTGCAGATGACATGATACTATATATAACGAACCCTAAAGATGCTACCAGAAAACTACTAGAGCTAATCAATGAATTTGGTAAAGTTGCAGTATACAAAATTAATGCCCCAAAATCTCTTGCATCCCTATACCCTAATGATGAAAAATCTGAAAGAGAAATTAAGGAAACACTCCCATTTACCACTGCAACAAAAAGAATAAAATATCTAGCAATAAACCTACCTAAGGAGACAAAAGACCTGTATGCAGGAAACTATAAGACACTGATGAAAGAAATTAAAGATGATACAAACAGATGGAGAGATATATCATGTTCTTGGATTAGAAGAATCAACATTGTGAAAATGACTCTACTACCCAAAGCAATCTACAGGTTCAATGCAATCCCTATCAAACTACCAATGGCATTTTTCACAGAACTAGAACAAAAACTTTCACAATTTGTATGGAAATACAAAAGACCCTGAATAGCCAAAGCAATCTTGAGAAAGAAAAATGGAGCTGGAGGAATCAGGCTCCTGGACTTCAGACTATACTAAAAATCTACGGTAATCAAGACAATATGGTACTGGCACAAAAACAGAAATATAGATCAATGGAACAGGATAGGAAGCCCAAAGATACAACCACGTATATATGGTCCCCTTATCTTTGATAAAGGAGGTAGGAACATACAATGGAGAAAACACAGCCTCTTCAATAAGTGGTGCTGGGAAAACTGGACAGCTACATGCAAAACAAAGAAATTAGAACACTCACTAACACCATACACAAAAATAAACTCAAAATTGATTAAAGACCTAAATGTAAGGCCAGACACTATAAAACTCTTAGAGGAAAACATAGGCAGAACATTCTATGACATAAATCACAGCAAGATCCTTTTTGACCCACCTCCTAGAAAAATGGATATAAAAACAAAAATAAACAAATGGGACCTAAGGAAACTTAAAAGCTTTTGCACAGCAAAGGAAACCATAAACAAGATGAAAAGATAACCCTCAGAATGGGAGAAAATATTTGCAAATGAAGCAACTGCCAAAGGATTGATCTCCAAAATTTACAAGCAGCTCATGCAGCTCAATATCAAAAAAACAAAAAACCCAATCCAAAAATGGGCAGAAGGCTTAATTTCTCGAATGAAGATATACAGATTGCCAACAAACACATGAAAGAATGCTCAACATCATTAATCATTAGAGAACTGCAAATCAAAACTACAATGAGCTATCATCTCACACCAGTCAGAATGGCCATCATCAAAAAATCTAGAAACAATAAATGCTGGAGAGGGTGTGCAGAAAAGGGAACCCTCTTGCACTGTTGGTGGGAATGTAAATTGATACAGCCACTATGGAGAACATTATTCAGGTTCCTTAAAAAACTAAAAATAGAATTACCATACAACCCAGCAATCCCACTACTGCGCATATACCCTGAGAAAACCATACTTCAAAAAGAGTCATGTACCACAATGTTCATTGCAGCTCTATGTACAATACCCAAGACATGGAAGCAACCTAAGTGTTCATCAACAGATGAATGGATAAAGAAGATGTGGCACATATATACAATGGAATATTACTCAGCCATAAAAAGAAACGAAATTGAGTTATTTGTAGTGAGGTAGACGGACCTAGAGTCTGTCATACAGAGTGAAGTAAGTCAGAAACAGAAAAACAAATACTGTATGCTAAAACGTATATATGGAATCAAAAAAAAAAAGTTCTGAAGAAACTAGGGGCAGGATAGAAATAAAGATGCAGACGTAGAGAATGGACTTGAGGACACGGGGAGGGGGAAGGGTAAGCTGGGACAAAGTGAGAGAGTGGCATGGACTTATATATACTACCAAATGTAAAATAGCTAGTGGAGATGATTGATGGAAAAAGGAAAAATCCAAATGCTTCTATCTGCTGTAATGAAAGGAAGGGGGCAAGCAGAAAATGAGGTATGATCTGAAAAGGGACAGAAACTTGAGGATAGTCTCCCTAAGAATCTCAGTTGTTTTTTTTTTCTTTCAAGGGCATATTTGGGAGCTTTGAATAAAGAAATATTTCTTGACTTCAAAAGCATAGTTCAGACCATCATACTGACTTAAGTAAGTCAGAGAAAAACCAATATCATATGATATTGCTTATATGTGGAATCTAAAAAAAATGGTACAAATGAACTTATTTACAAAACAGCAATAGAGTCACAGACATAGAAAACAAACTTATAATTACCAGGGTGGGAGTGGGGGAGGAATAAATTGGGAGATTGGAATTGACATATACACACTACTATATATAAAATGTATAATTAATAAGGACCTACTGTATAGCACAGGGAACTCATCTCAGTACTCTGTAATGGCCTACGTGGATAAAGTTATCTACAAAAGAGTAGCTATATGTAAAACTGATTCACTTTGCTGTACAGCAAAAACTAACACAACAATGTAAATCAACTATACTCCAATAGAAAATTTTAAAAATAATAATAAAAATTAAAAAAACCCAAAAGCCTAGTTCATAAAGGAAAATATTAATAAATTTGATTACATTAAAATAAAATATTCTGTAAGCAAAAGATACAATAAAGCATGCGAAAACAAATTACATACTGGGAAAATATGTTTGTAACACAGTAGTTTTCAGCTTCTGTTTAGACAAAGATGTAAAGAATATTACTCCTACCGTAAACTCAAGAAAAAGCTGAATAATATATAAAATCGTAACTTTTCCTTAACTAATCAGAGAGCTTAGGTCTCAGAGCAACCAACCAGGCTGAAATCTAAGGAAAGACAGAGGCCTCCACAGAGCAGAGCTTTCAGGCACAGGAGGAAGGGGTGTCAGTCTCCAAAGAAGCTGGTAATAAGAATTCAATTGAAATATTTAATGACTTACTCAAGGTCAGGAGTACGCCAGCATGAGTGTACAGAGCTTCTGATAGCCACAAATTCAAAGGTAGTTTGCCCCCACTAACAGACTTTCATGGACCTCATCACATACTCATAAGAAAGACTGGGAGCACAGTAGGATCTGAAGAAGGCAATCACCGGTGGTACAGGCCTGTGAGAGCAGAGCAGCAGTCACTGCAGAGAAAACACAGCACAACACTTGCATCCTTATCCCTACAGAACAAAGATGGCAGGCCCTGTTGTCATCAGCACACAGGTGAAAACTCATTGCAATTAGGGGATGGAACAAGAGAAGGGAAGGAGAGTTGCCCGGGATCAGATCATTAGAAATCTTCTGATCCTCTATTTCTGAGACAGGGACAGGGTCACTGAGAAAGCCCCATCCCTAAGACCCGAGAACACAGATTTTGCCTAAGATCAACGTTGAAATAGAACAACAGAGAATGTTTCTACTCCCAAACACCAGGCCAGCAAACACTAAGAAATAAGTTAACAGTAGGTTACCACTGGGGGAGACACAGAAGCATGACTGGTGGACCTCTCTGATGTAGAAGCTCCCAGGAAAAGTCTAAACTGGAGGGTGGAGAACAAATTCTCCAGCCACCCAAATCCCACCCTAAACACAAGTGAACACAGGAGTAAATCTGAAGCTACAGGTGCACTGAGGGTGGGCATAGCAGCAACAAAACCCTAACCCGGCTCAGTTACTGACTAGATTGATTCAACTCTCCCAACACACAGAGGCTTAACAGAAAAAGAGGACAGCCCACTTCCAGGCCTAAGTACTAATTCTTTCACACCCTACTGTCCTACACACAACACAAAACAGACGAAGATAAGAGGATGAAGAAGAAGGAATACACTCAAGAGAAAAAGCAAATACACAATCAAGAGATCCAGACTCAGAAAATACCCAAATCTGGAACTATCAGAAAGAGAATATATTAAAGACTGTAATGGGAAAAGTAGACAACCTGCATGACTACATGGAGATTTTTGACAAAGACAGAAACTAGTGGAAAAACGTCAAATGGATATGCTAGGAATGTAAAACACCGGCATCAAAGATGAAGAATCCCTTTGATGGGCTCATCAGTAGATGTGACATCATCACGGAAATAATCTGTGAACTTGAAGACAGGCCAATAGAAATAACCCAAACTGAAATACAGAGAAAAAAAGTGAAAATGCATGAGAGCATTCAAAACCTGTGAGACAGTACCAACCAAAATGCATTATTCAAATCTCAGAAAAAAGAAAAAGACAGAATAGATATTTGAAAAGACAATGGCCTAGGATTTTCCAAAAATATTTAAAGACATCAAAACACCAATTTAAGAAGCTCAGAAAACACCAAGCAGAGTAGTGTACAGACACACACGTACACACACACACACACACACACACCAATAATCAAATAAGCAAATCAAACAAACAAACAAACAAAAACTTCTACATATATTCAACCTACTGAAAACCAAAGATAAGAAAAAATTTTTGAGGTAAAAAAATTTTGACCACAAAAAAGGCAAAGTACACGTAAAGTAACAAAAGAAGAAAATATCTTGGACTTCTTGTTAGAAACTATGTAAGTGACATCTTTAAAAATCTGAAAGAATAAAAACTGTCAGCCCAAAATTCTACACATAGTAAAAATAACTTGTAAAAAATTAGGAGAGATAAAGACTTTTAGCCAGACAAATAATTGACAAATTCATTATAAGCAGACCTGCACAGCAAGCAGTATTAAAGGAAGTTCTTCGAGCATGACATTACAGAAAGATACTTGGATCTACAAAAGAAATGAAGAGCACTATAAATGGTATGAAGAAAAATATATGTTATTTTCTTACTTTGAGTGACTATAACAGATAATTGCCCAAAGCAGGGCTTGGCATAATTTTCCTGTTAAGGACAGATTGTAAATACCTTAGGCCTTTTGGGCCATACAGTCTCTGTTACAACCACTCAGTGCTGCTGCTACAATGTGAAAGCAACCATTAACAATACATAAACGAATAGGCATGCCCATGTTACAATAACGTTTTATGCAAAACTAATTGTTATTTACGATTTGGCCTGCAGGCTAGTATTTGCCAAGCACTGGTCTAGAGCACAATTAGTAGCAATGTATTGTATGCTTATAGCATGTGTAAAAATATAACATATAACATCAATAGCAAAAATGATGGGAGGAAAGAATAGGGAGTTATTGTTTTTACACTAAAATTATAGTATACAATTATATCACTAAAATTTATGAAAGTAGACTGTGATTAATTAAAATGTATATGGTACTTCCTAGGGTGACCATTCATATTTAAAAAAAAATAAGTATAAATAATAAGCCAATAGTGGAGGTAAAATGGAATAACAAGAAATACACAATAATCCAAAGGCATGGGGGAAAGAACAAAAGAAGATGGAATAAATAGACAACTAGCCAAATATTTGTTATTAATCCAACCACATCAGTAATTACATTAAATGTAAACAATCTACATACACAGACACACACACACGCACAGCAATTAAAAAGAGAGATTATCAGCTTGGACAAAAAAGCAAGGACGAACTCTATGTTTCCTAGTTATATTTAAATATAATGACATATATAGGTTAAAGTAAAAGGATCAAAAAATTTAAACCATGCAGACACTAATCAAAAGAAAATTGAAGTGGCTATATTAATATCAAGTAAAATAGATTTCACATCAAGGAATAATATAATGACAAACGGTTAATTCACCAAAAAGACATAACAATCCTAAAGGTACATGCACCTAACAGCAGAGCTTCATAATACATGAAGCAAAAACTTAAAAAAAGGAGAAGTAGACAAATCCACAATGATATGCTTGGAGACATCAACATCCCTCTCTCAGTAATGGCTAGAACAAGTAAACAGAAATCAGTGAGGATACAGGAGACAACGACAGTACCAGCAACTTGACCTAACTGACGTTTATAACACAATGAATTCAATAACAACAGAATATACATATTTTTTTTCAAAGTATACATGGAATATTCACTAAGATCATATCCTAGGTCCTAAAACAAACCTTAACAAATTTAAGAGAATTGCAATAAAAACAAGTGTGTGCATATATAGAACACACTAATACTCATTAGAATCAGAATGAAATCACTAAACTACCTAACAAACTATGCTTTCAGGGAAATTTATAGTATTAAGTGCTTATAATAGAAAAAAAAGGTCTCAAATCAAGGATCTAAGCTGTCACCTTATAACTAGAAAAGGAGAAAATTAAACCTAAAACAAGCAGAAAAAGGAAATACTGTGTGTAATAAAGATAACTGATAAAGATTTACTTTCCAGAATATCTTAAGAATGGTAGCAAAACAACCCAACAGAAAAAACTAGCAAAATATGCAGACAGGCATTTCAAAATTATTAAACACAAATTGTCAAGAAACTTATTAAGAGATTCTGAACTTCACTAGTTATCATGGAAATGCAAATTAAAGCCAAATGAGATATCATTATACAACCATCAATAAGTAAAAATTTTAAAGTCTCAAAACCTCAAATATTGATGAGGATTTAGAGCAATATAAACTTTTATGGACTGCTGGTGTTCCAGTCACAATGGAAACTAATTTGGTAATATCTAGTAAAGTTGAAAAGCAATTCTACTTCCAACCATACATTCTAGAAAAACTCTTGCAAATGCATACCAGAAGACAGTTAAAGGAATGTTTATAATGAATCAACTTCTAATAATAAAATAATGAAACAGGCTAAATGTCCATCAGTAAGAAAGTAGATAAAATATAATGTGATCTATTCATTCTGCATAGACTGGATTTTCATTTCACATACCAACATTGATTAACTTCACAAAGTATAGAGAAAAAGGGCAGAAAGAGTGAAGAGGAGCCTAAGACGGGGGCTGGGGGGGCAAGAAAGAGGATGGCACTTATAGAAAATTTTAAAACATGTAAAATAATATTCCAGTTCTGTATTGCACAGGGGTACACACACATGAGGTACAATCACAGAGAAATGCATGATAAACACTAAAATCAGAATAGTTATGATATTTGGGAGGAAGCGGGTAGGAGATGTGATCAGGAAGGGGAACACAGGGGTTTTCAACTGTATTGGGAAAGTTTGATTTATTAAACTGGGTAACAGGTACAAAACATCTACTATATTTTTCTTTATGACTTTGGTAGGTTGTAAATACTCATGAATTTAACAAACTAAATTACGTTAACGTGTTGAGAGGAAATGGGAGGAACTGAGAAGCTTTGAGAAGACAGGTGGAGTTTTGTGCTGGCCTTTATGAGCACTGGATGAGGAGCAAGTGGGGCAGTTGTATGGGTCCATCTGGGCCTGGAGACACAGGTTTGTGGAGGCCTCAGTCTGACTAGCTGTGTGGCTTTCTTCAGTGGGGCTCAGCAGCCTGGTGGAGAAGGGTAGCTTAGTTGACATATTGTTGGGGTTTCGTCTGTGGACGCAGTGAGAGAAGGGTGAAGCTGAGAATGTAATCCTACTAATGCAACTGAAAAGTTGCTAGGCTAGACTGGGAAGTCATTAATGGGGAAAGATGTGACAGACTGGGGGCTGAGAGAAGAATTCAGTCCTAAGTGATAAGTTAGGGTATTGTCATGGGATAAATGACAGGCCAAATCCTAAATAACAATTAGTTTTGCATAAAATGTTATTGTAACACGGGCATGCCTATTCGTTTATGTATTGTCAGTGGTTGCTTTCACACCGTAGCAGCAGCACTGAGTGGCTGTAACTTAGGGTATTGTCATGGGATAAATGAGTGGATGAAATAGAGTGGTGTTGATGGTCACTAGAGCATAAAAAGACAAAGAAACTGTACCAGCAAGGATGCTAGATGGGTTATTCCCATGGGAATTGCAATTGCCCAGAGGGATAGCAGGCGGAACGTGGGGACCAAGGGAAGACTATGTGTCTGGTAGAAAAGTCTAAAGAGAACAGGAGTTTGGTCAATGAGCATGATAAATAGGGAGAGAGGTGTGGCATAGCCAGACATAACAGCTTAGGAGGCCTCTTGTGGCACCAGGAAAACGGTAACCCTGCCTCCAGGCTCTGTATATGTGGCCGATCTACATTACAGTAGGCATCAGGGTAGCAGAAAACTCCAGCAAAGCAGGTTTCCATTAAGACAAACAGACAAAGAAAACATTTTCTCAGGAGGTAGAAGGCAGATGAGACTATTTTTCATAGAAACGGAAGACCCCAAGGACCTTATATAATTATTTCAGAAGTGAGAGGATCAGAGGAAGATTGAGTCATAGCCAACTAAGCCCATGGCAAAACGGGGACGAAATAATGGGCCAGGATACATGACAGGAGGCACCTGTGGTTTAGGACATATCCCAGGATGACGTGGGTGTGAGGCATCATACAATGGGCCATTCTTGGGTTCTGAGTGGACCTCTGCTTAAAGATGCTTCCTGGCCTGTTCCAGCTGAGGTCCAGGCAGGGAGTACTGGAGGCTTGATGACACTGTATACCTATGACTTTCATTTAAGTTTGCTCTGATATGAAGTGTTGAATGAGTTATTATTTCCTAGCCATTTCAAGGAGAAACATAAAGTCTCCATTATGTTGATGGTATAGCCTTTCAGTAGCTAAGCTACTAAACTGCTCACTTCATGTCAGTGTTTCAAAACTTCTGGAGCCAGGACTTCATTCTGATAAACCAGATATAATCCGCAATGCCAAATCACTTTAAAACCTTCTAAACGTCTGGAATTTGCAACATGGCGTGTGGATGGGCTGATCTCAGGATCAGCCGCATGCTATATGATGCTAAGAAGAGGTAAAATCAGGAATGTGACCCAGATGGGATTTACCTCTGCCTTCTCAGCTCCTTTCCCCTCATGGGAAATGTCAAGTACTTTGAAGACTGCCATCACTGCAGGAAAATTATATTCACAGTTTTTCAACCAGGCCTCTATTCTCAGTAACAGGGATTTATTCTTATGCTATATCATTCAAAAGTAATAGCAGAATTAAAAATAAGATTTCAGGAAAAAATGTTTCCTTGGAAAAAAATGGCATAAATTGGCAAATATTTTACCTAAAATATTCAGGCACGTATTTAAGGTCAAAGTCCCTCCTGGCTTCTCATGAGGGCCCTGACCAGACAGAGGATATGAAGCAGCCATGGATGAACGTTCAGGGGCAATGATTCTGTCCAGAAAAAACAATTGTGTCAGGAGACAATTGAATGCTCCAGGCCAACAGTATGGTTTTACTACTGATATTAAATTTGGTGAGGACACGCTTTGTCACAAGTAGAATAAAGATGAGAGTTGTCAGACCTCCACTTTGATCAGAAGTCCAGCTTTGGGGGCTCAGTCAGCTACGTCCTCCTCAATTTTACCGTGAGGAAGCAGCATGGATATGTTTTCATAATTCTATTTATAACATCCTGCCTGATTGAAACATACTCATCTCTGGTTCTTTTACTTGATCCTGATGTAAATATACTTTCAGTGGTCAAGTCAGCATGAAAAATAATCAAGACCAAAAATGTAAAATAATTGAAATTTTAAAATAGACCCAAATGACTGAACACTTGCAACTCTCCGGATCCATCATTCTGGTTACTTAACAAAGGGGTAATATTTTCTTCATTTGTTTCCTTAAATTGCAGAGCTGTCTTTCAGAGATCACAATCCCAGTCAAGAAATAATCCCAAATTACAATGAGTATTAAATGGTCACTGAAACTAGCAAAATCTTGATGTTCAGAAGGACAGAACACAAAGCAGCAATACAGAGAACTCAGTTCAGCAAGCGTAGTCAAAAGGACTATGTCTCTGGCTCATTCTCAACCAGAGGTCAGTCTGTCGCTCATCGGTTTCAAATTAGTATAAGAACAACGTGGGTCTCCACTGTATATAAAGTCAGAAAGGGAGGCTCTGTCAATCCCTGTGACAAGGCACCCTTAATCCCGAGAACTCAGCACACCTCAGCACTGCAGCAGATCTGCGCCAGAATTTCAAGTTTCCAACAATGATCAGATGTCCTAAGGGGGAGCAGTTGGGCCAGCTTTGGGAATACAGCTGGTCAGCCGTCTGACTTGTTAGACTGTGTTCCATGTCAGTTATAAAAATGACAGCAACCTGAATTACAAAGTAAAGATGTGAAAACATGTTTGATTTAATCTCAGTCATCTCTTCACAAGAGGTGTGTAGTTACCTATGTCTACCTATCATCACTCTTTAAACACTGAGATAAAATGTTCTAACAGAATACAGAATTGAAGAGATTTAAGGAAACTAGGGGTCATTTCATTCAAGAGATGAGCACACTGAGACCCAGAGATGGGACAGAAAATCTCCATGGGCTAGGTGGCCACACTGGGATCAGCGAGAAGGTCTTTTGTTCTAAGGTGGGCTTTTACCCTTTTGTTCACAGTGTGACACTCCTGGTTGCTTCTCCCATGTCATCCAAAGGATAGGAACTTTCATTGAATGTTCCAGAACAGATTGTAATTTCATGGAAATTTTTTTTCTCTAAATACTTCATGTGACTCATTGCATTTTTGCTTACTTAACAAAAACTTGTAAAGCTGGTCTCGAGCCCCAAATACACTGTTTTGTTTTTTTAATTGCTATCACACAGCAGAGGTTTAAAAAATTGTATCAGAAGTGAGAGGATCAGAGGAAGATTGAGTCATAGCCAACTAAGCCCATGGCAAAACGGGGACGAAATAATGGGCCAGGATACATGACAGGAGGCACCTGTGGTTTAGGACATATCCCAGGATGACGTGGGTGTGAGGCATCATACAATGGGCCATTCTTGGGTTCTGAGTGGACCTCTGCTTAAAGATGCTTCCTGGCCTGTTCCAGCTGAGGTCCAGGCAGGGAGTACTGGAGGCTTGATGACACTGTATACCTATGACTTTCATTTAAGTTTGCTCTGATATGAAGTGTTGAATGAGTTATTATTTCCTAGCCATTTCAAGGAGAAACATAAAGTCTCCATTATGTTGATGGTATAGCCTTTCAGTAGCTAAGCTACTAAACTGCTCACTTCATGTCAGTGTTTCAAAACTTCTGGAGCCAGGACTTCATTCTGATAAACCAGATATAATCCGCAATGCCAAATCACTTTAAAACCTTCTAAACGTCTGGAATTTGCAACATGGCGTGTGGATGGGCTGATCTCAGGATCAGCCGCATGCTATATGATGCTAAGAAGAGGTAAAATCAGGAATGTGACCCAGATGGGATTTACCTCTGCCTTCTCAGCTCCTTTCCCCTCATGGGAAATGTCAAGTACTTTGAAGACTGCCATCACTGCAGGAAAATTATATTCACAGTTTTTCAACCAGGCCTCTATTCTCAGTAACAGGGATTTATTCTTATGCTATATCATTCAAAAGTAATAGCAGAATTAAAAATAAGATTTCAGGAAAAAATGTTTCCTTGGAAAAAAATGGCATAAATTGGCAAATATTTTACCTAAAATATTCAGGCACGTATTTAAGGTCAAAGTCCCTCCTGGCTTCTCATGAGGGCCCTGACCAGACAGAGGATATGAAGCAGCCATGGATGAACGTTCAGGGGCAATGATTCTGTCCAGAAAAAACAATTGTGTCAGGAGACAATTGAATGCTCCAGGCCAACAGTATGGTTTTACTACTGATATTAAATTTGGTGAGGACACGCTTTGTCACAAGTAGAATAAAGATGAGAGTTGTCAGACCTCCACTTTGATCAGAAGTCCAGCTTTGGGGGCTCAGTCAGCTACGTCCTCCTCAATTTTACCGTGAGGAAGCAGCATGGATATGTTTTCATAATTCTATTTATAACATCCTGCCTGATTGAAACATACTCATCTCTGGTTCTTTTACTTGATCCTGATGTAAATATACTTTCAGTGGTCAAGTCAGCATGAAAAATAATCAAGACCAAAAATGTAAAATAATTGAAATTTTAAAATAGACCCAAATGACTGAACACTTGCAACTCTCCGGATCCATCATTCTGGTTACTTAACAAAGGGGTAATATTTTCTTCATTTGTTTCCTTAAATTGCAGAGCTGTCTTTCAGAGATCACAATCCCAGTCAAGAAATAATCCCAAATTACAATGAGTATTAAATGGTCACTGAAACTAGCAAAATCTTGATGTTCAGAAGGACAGAACACAAAGCAGCAATACAGAGAACTCAGTTCAGCAAGCGTAGTCAAAAGGACTATGTCTCTGGCTCATTCTCAACCAGAGGTCAGTCTGTCGCTCATCGGTTTCAAATTAGTATAAGAACAACGTGGGTCTCCACTGTATATAAAGTCAGAAAGGGAGGCTCTGTCAATCCCTGTGACAAGGCACCCTTAATCCCGAGAACTCAGCACACCTCAGCACTGCAGCAGATCTGCGCCAGAATTTCAAGTTTCCAACAATGATCAGATGTCCTAAGGGGGAGCAGTTGGGCCAGCTTTGGGAATACAGCTGGTCAGCCGTCTGACTTGTTAGACTGTGTTCCATGTCAGTTATAAAAATGACAGCAACCTGAATTACAAAGTAAAGATGTGAAAACATGTTTGATTTAATCTCAGTCATCTCTTCACAAGAGGTGTGTAGTTACCTATGTCTACCTATCATCACTCTTTAAACACTGAGATAAAATGTTCTAACAGAATACAGAATTGAAGAGATTTAAGGAAACTAGGGGTCATTTCATTCAAGAGATGAGCACACTGAGACCCAGAGATGGGACAGAAAATCTCCATGGGCTAGGTGGCCACACTGGGATCAGCGAGAAGGTCTTTTGTTCTAAGGTGGGCTTTTACCCTTTTGTTCACAGTGTGACACTCCTGGTTGCTTCTCCCATGTCATCCAAAGGATAGGAACTTTCATTGAATGTTCCAGAACAGATTGTAATTTCATGGAAATTTTTTTTCTCTAAATACTTCATGTGACTCATTGCATTTTTGCTTACTTAACAAAAACTTGTAAAGCTGGTCTCGAGCCCCAAATACACTGTTTTGTTTTTTTAATTGCTATCACACAGCAGAGGTTTAAAAAATTGTACGGGCTTCCCTGGTGGCGCAGTGGTTGAGAATCTGCCTGCCAATGCAGGGGGCACGGGTTCGAGCCCTGGTCTGAGAAGATCCCACATGCCGTGGAGCAACTGGGCTCGTGAGCCACAACTACTGAGCCTGCGCGTCTAGAGCCTGTGCTCTGCAACAAGAGAGGCCGCGATAGTGAGAGGCCCGCACACCGCGATGAAGAGTGGCCCCCGCTCGCCGCAACTAGAGAAAGCACAGAAACGAAGACCCAACACAGAAAAAATAAATTAATTAATAATAAAAAAAAATGGTACAAGAGGGTTTTATGGCAATTCACTAGATGCTTGGGTAATTTTAAATGGCTTTCTCTTCATCTGAAAACTAACTAAAGGACAGGACTCTACCGTCTACACTTAAGATGACAGGGCTTTTTTCCTGATACTTTTATTCGGCAGCTGCATATTCTAAATGTAATGGCTCTTAGCAGCCCATCTCAAGCCTACCTCAAGAAGCAGAGATGTACAGAGAGAATCTTAATTTGGATAGAGGTTGATTCTTTTCTCACCTGTACTAAAGAGGACTCCGAGGAAACGCTGCTGCGGCAACGGCGTTTCCTCTTACAAAATGATGCAATAATATTTTTCACCAGCTTTCTTTTTTTTTTTTTTTTTTCCTTGCGTTATGCGGGCCTCTCACTGTTGTGGCCTCTCCCATTTGCGGAGCACAGGCTCCGGACGCGCAGGCTCAGCGGCCATGGCTCACGGGCCCAGCCGCTCCGCGGCATGTGGGATCTTCCCGAAACGGGGCACGAACCCGCGTCTCCTGCATCGGCAGGCGGACTCTCAAGCACTGCGCCACCAGGGAAGCCCCCACCAGCTTTCTTGAGGTATAACTGACAAATGTAATTGTGTATATTTAAAGGGTGCAAAGTGATGATTTGATAAAGTGATGCAATAACGTTTAAGGAACACCCTAACTAGGCAACAAAGTGATCTCAAATATTTTAATGAGTGTGAGGCCCTCTCCCTGTGTCAGAGGACAACAAATTAATGAGTTGTGCAAAGTATGTATAATGAAGAAATGACATGAAACAAAGGTATACACATGATATATCACATGCTCTGACCAGGGTATATAAGCATCCCTCTACACGTGCTGATATTCATACTCAGGATCTTGTCTTGAACAGCAAACCAAAGTCACCACCCCTGACACCATGAGCCATTACAGGCACTATTACGGAGGCCTAGGCTTCAGCTATGTTGGCTTTGGTGGCCTGGGCTTTGGTAATGGCTTTGGATGCGGCAGCTTCTGCAGACTGGGCTATGGATGTGACTTCAGAGGCTACGGGTATGGCTCTGGTTATGGAAGTTTCGAATATGTCTGCCATGGCCACCTATCCAACAGAAAATGGATTTTCTAGCTTCTGCTGAAATCCTACCGCAGGAGCCCAAGAGCTGAAATTATAGGGAGCTTTCCAAATTGTGATCTCAAAAACTGGACAACAAAGATCATGCTGGAGTTATTGCACAAAAATATCTAGCTTCTCAGAATTTTGGACAATTTTTCAGTAGACTCCTGTATCTCCATCACAATGCTAGAATCCTCTAATTTTGCTTTTATAACTGATTGGGATTGTCCATTCACCTTCCAATAAAACATTAAATTTGAAACAAACAAATAACAAACAAGAAAGTTTCAAAATCCTTATGAACACTGTCACACATGTACACCGAAGGCCAGTTAAATACCACCTGCTCAAGCAAAACTAAAAGTGAAGTGTCAGCTATATCCGCAGGCCATTTCTAATACAGACATCGGAAGTTCTTCACTCACAGAACCAACTGAATTCCTTATGAGGATACATTTCAGGTTCAAATTAGTATTGACTGAATTAGCTATAGTTTCTGATGATTAATTGCTCGTTTTCTTTTGAAATCTGAAATTTCAAAGTAAGACAGATAATGAATTTAATTAAAATTTTATCTTCTGTTTTTATTATGACAGGCAAGAATAAATGTGTATTCGTGATGATTGTAATTTCACTTTAACTCTCCAGAGACATTCATAGAGTGCCTGAGGTTATCTACAAAGAATATAATATGACATAACTAAGTTTTCTCATTCTTACTGCAGATGATGAGTCTGAATTCTTTCACTGCAAGCAGTTTCTTTACACACAAATGTGTACACAGTCACATGTTCTACCTGAAATATTTACTCAATAAAACTGCACCACAATAAGAGCAAACACAGGTACTCAAAAATGTAAAAAAAAAGGAAAAGAAAAAGAAAGAAAATTTAATTGCTAAACTTGAATTGGGAAGAATATCTACGAAAAGAACAAGGCTGAGTAGTGAAGTTCCAAGCCACTGTTCCACCTGCAAATTCATTTAGAGTTTCTCTGGTGCCTCTCATGCAACTAAAAAAAATCATGGATTAATTTAATGAATTCCTCTATAACATGGGCTAATCTTCTGTGATCAGCTGGAGTAAATGAAGGATTATTACTGAGGCAGTATGGTATTTAAGCTCAGATTTTATGTGAAAAGTATGCCACTAATTTATGCCTGACTACTGAATAAAACGTTTTCCTTCCCCATCTTTTCAATCTCAGGATGAAGCTCTCCAACTCTTAGGATTGTTTTGATCCCACATGTAAGGAAAAGTAAGGAAAGGAAATACCATAATTATTAGTTCATGTGACATGTATTTATTGAGCATATACTATACAGAATGTAATGCTGTAAATAGAAAAATTTCCTTTCATATTGTCTCTTTGCCAAAGTACTAATTTTCAATCCTTAAATAGCATAACCAACATAACAACCACCTCTGCATGCTTCTCTCCCTCTTTCTCCACCCCTCTACTCCCCACACCCCTCTATCTCCCACCCCGTAACATTTTAGCACTTAATACTCACTGGCTCTTTTCCCTTTAGTGAACTACTCGGGGAATTTCTTCACCAGTTGTTTTTCCTTTGTCTGGCAAGTTAGTAAGTCTGTCTTTGTTTGACTATTTCTTGCTGTTGTGTTCTGGCATCTTTTATAATTTAACTCTATTTTAGTCTAGCATGCATATCTGAATCCCTATTACAGTAATTTAGCATGAAAGACATTGTAGCAAAGTGGTAAAGAGAGCTATTATAGACCCAGACTACCTAGGCTCTGCCACTTTGAGACCTTGGGCAATTAACTCAACCGTATTATTCCTTAGTTACCTCATCATAAGCTGGTAAAATGGTAATACCTATCTAACAAATTGTGGCGAGAAGTAAATAAATTAACATATACAAAACTTTTAGGTATTCCATTTCTAGCAGAAATGGACCAAAGCAACTGAATACTATATGTCCCGCTGATCAGAAGTAGATACAAAAAGCAAGGCACCTGAGCATTTTGATAAATAAACAAAAGCAGGAAAATTGTAAGAAGGAGCTAAAACTTGAAGAATTAAGTCACATGAGGGTGTAGTTTTCATTTCCCCTCTGTTTTCTTATAGTTTTGACCTGAAGGCAGTCCTTATTTTTTTGACATGGGCCATAAAACTGTGACAGGTTTAAAAGAATTTAAATCATATAAGCATGTTTTCAGAACATAACAGTATTAAACTAGAATTTAATTACAGAGGAAAATCTGAAAATACAAATATTTGGGAAATAGGCAACACATTCCTATATAACCACTGGGCCAAAGAGGACATCACAAAAGTAATTAGAAAATAATTTGAATTATGAAAGTAAAAACTAATATCAAAATTTGTCAAATGCAACAACTAAAGTAGTGCTTACAGAAATTTAGTAAGCTACTATTAGGAAAGTCTGAAATCTATGATTTAAGCTGCCATCTTAGAAAACTAGAGTGCATTAAACTCAAAGCAAGCAGAAGGAAGAGAATAATATAAATAAAAGCAAAATCATTGGGATTGAAAATTAAAACAATTGAGAAAATCAATAAATCCAAAAGCTGTTTCTTCAAAAAGATAAATAAAATTGATACACTTCTAGCCAGACTGACCAAGAAAAAAGAGAGAAGGTATAAATTACCAATAAACTACATTTCAATTTTTTTAAAAGGTGTAACTTAGATAAAATTGAACACTTTCTTGAACAAAAACTACCAAATCTCACTCGAGCAGAAATGTATAACCTGAATAGCTCTGTATCTATTACAAAATTGAACTCATATTTAAAAACTACAAATAAAACTCCAGGCTAGATGACTTTCCTGATGAATGGTACTAAAAATTTGAAGAACAAATAACAAAAATCTACACAAACTCTTTGAGAAAACCAAAAGTGGGGAGTAATTTCCAACTCATTTTATGAGGCCAGCATTAACCTAATGCAAAATCAAAGACACCGTAAGGGAAAAAAAAATGACCAATATCTCTCATGAACTTAGACTCACAAAAAAATTATCAACAAAACCTTAGCTATGGCAAATCTAATTCAAAAGTATACCAGAGGGGTTTATTCTAGAATAAGAGGGGTTTATCTAGGAATGAAAAACTGGTTCAACATTCAAAAATCTCTCAATGTTATTCACTATATCAACAGAATAAAAAACAAAAACATATGATCATCTCAAAGATGCAGAAAAAGTAACTGACAAAATTCAATGTACAGAAAATAAAAACTCTCATCCAGAAAACTAAAAACAAACAAACAAACAAAAAACCCTCAATTTAGGAACAGAATGGATGTACTTTAGCTTGATAATGGCCATCTACAAAAATGCCACAGCTATCATCATAACTGGATAATAAAAGACTCAATACTTTGCTGCTAAGGTCAGGAATAAGGTAAGAATTTCCACTCTGATCTTTCCTCTTCAATATCATACTGGAGGTCATGGCCAATGCAACAAGTCAAGAAAAACATACAAGACATACAGATTGGAAAGGAACAACTAATGTTGTCTCTTTGCAGACAACATGATTATCTATGTTGAAAATAACCAAAAATATCTACCAAAAAAGCTAGAAATAATCAGTTCATCAAAGTTGCACAATATAAGGGCAATATACAAAAATCAGTTGTCTATAAATTGCCAATGAAAAATGGAAAAATAAAGTTTTTTAAAGTACCATTTATTATAGTACCAAAAAACATAAAAACACTTAGAAATAAATCAAACAAAATATGTACAGAATCTGTATGCTATAAATCTATAAAACATTGATAAAAGAAAATAAGATAAAATCAAATGAAGATATACACAATGTTCATGGATTGAAAGGCTCATTATTGTTAAGATATCGCTATTTTCTAAACTGATCTATATATCATTAGGAAAATACAAATTAAAACTGTAATGAGCTAATATTATGTGCCTACTAGAATGGTATAATTAAACATTTTTAAAATTGTCAATATCAATCTCTGACAAGGATGTGGACCAACTGGAATTCTTGTACATTGCTGGTGAGAAGGCAAGATAGTACAACCACTTTGGAAAAAAGTCTGGCAGTTTCTTATAAAGTTAAACATAACCTGGGTCATACCATATGACCCAGCAATCTTGCTCCTGATTATTTACTTAAGAGAAATAAAACATGATCACAGAAAAACATGTTTTTTTTAAACTAAAAACTCAAACTCAAAATAAATGGATAATCACACCAAAGCAAATCCATACAATGGAATATTACTCAGCAATAAAAAGGAATAAATCACTGATACCCACAAAACTCGGTGAATCTTAAGCACATTATTGTCAGTGAAGGAAGCCAGACTCAGAGTGCTCCATTCTGTATGATTCAATTTACATGGCATTCTGGAAAAGGCAAATTATAGAAACAGAAAACAGATCAGTGGTTTCTAATGGTTAGAAGTGAGCAGGAGAGGCTGACCATAAAGGTGTAGAAAAGAGAAGATTATAGGTGATGTAACTGTTCTGTATCTTGATTGTGGAGTGAGTATATGACTGCTTACATTTGTCAAAAATTCTAGAACTGTACACCAAAAAGTATGAATTTCACTGTGTGCAAATTTTAAAACGGTGAAACAAAAGAAGATATCAGAAAACATAGCATGTGGTCAGTAAATATTACTAGCATTATCAATGTTAATAATATTTACTATTAACATGGCTAGACAAGTGGAAGATGGCCTTAGAGAGGTACAATTGGAATGCTTTGATAATAACCATTCAATCAGGAGGAACGCAGAGACATAAATGGAAGCAAAAAGAAATCCATTCCAAAGGAGTAAGAAGAATAAACTGGGAAACAAATATTGACTTATAGGAGCCAAGAGTCCAAATTATCAAGACTTAAGTGATAAACTTAAGTTTGATGTGAATGGGCCTCAATAAATAGGGGCACCCTTGAGTTTGGGGTGGGAGATAAGGAAGCAGTAGAAAGGGCTTCTGTGGAGGGGCGACTCTCAGCATCACATGTGTATCCAAGTCATAAATCAAGGAAGGATATCCAAAGTAAGGTAAGGACACAGGGAAATAGATGCAGGCAGGTGTCCTGGGAATCAGGGCACCTAAACCACTGGGTGCAGAGCCAGGCTCCTGACTGCAAGGTACACAGCAGCCAAAAATAAGCATAGATTCAGAAAGCCAACCAGACTCAGAAAACTGATGTGACTGCAGCCTGGTGCTCAATGGCAAAAATTCATACCACCAGTAACCCAGACACCAGTGTGCAAGCAAGCAGCAAACATTGCCAGTGGTCTACTCCTTTGATGAGATTTTTGGTAAAAGGTAACAAAATGGAGGGGAGGATGGAAGTAAAGAGCCATTAACATACTATGTGGTTGGGATCTCATTGGCTCTGTGTTCAGGGTCACTTTCTAGACAGGGAACAAGGAACAGTGCTAGAACACAAAACAAAACAAAACAAAAATCAAAGGAGGTAAGAGAATTATCTCAGCAGATACCTGTGACTGCTTCATGGGGGAGGTGGTATTTGGTCAGACTTTAAGAGATATGTACATCAAAAAGATGGGTATAGATAAAGGGAAGGGGGGGGAAGAAGGGAGGGAGAATGAAAGAAAACAAGGAAGAAAATATTGAAAGTGGAGGCAGTGCAAGCAAAGACCTAAAGCCACAAATGTACAATATGCATAAATAACAGGAAATTAGCTAGTCTGATGGGAGTGGAGTGCATGGGGCAGCAGCAGGAAGTGGGTACACTATCATTGAATGAAATCATTCACAGGGAGGCATAACCACTTCTGCTTCAGATGTGAGACATGGGGTTTGTAAACCAGAAGATAGGACAATCTGGGTTACCTACTTCCTGCCCTGTTAGTTCACAGCCTCACTCAAATTAAACAAATATGAACTGAGCAACTCTCATGCCTAACCAGCATGCAAAGTACTGTAATTCAGAAATAATATATGTCACTAATACCTTTAAGTGGGATTTACAATCTGGACAACAGAATCCAAAATACCCACCAGAAAGAAAAATAGCTTAAGTAAAAGGATTAATGAATATGCCTTCCAATCTTGGCCTCCAAGGCACAGAATCAACAAGCACTTTCTGAATGTACGGTATTGGTATTCTGCGCTAGACATTATATATATTCTCAAATTTAGCTTTGTTTCCTTTTGACTTTTTCTCTTCTTTCCTTTCTTTCTAGAACTGAATAAATCTAGTCAGTGTATAAGTCAAGAGACAAATAAGAAAGAAACCACACTGCAAAATAGGATTTTAAAATTTCACTTTAAGGATGGGTAAACGGAGATTGAGAACAGTTGGAAACTTTGTCCAGGGTCAAACAGGGAACAAGTTAGGGAGCTGGGATTTAACTTCAGCTTCAAAACTTTAAAACTATTGTTTGTACCCTGAGCAAAATCTAGTCCCTGAAAATTACAATTTACAGAAATTAAAAGACTTGTCATTTGGTTGAGAAAATTCCTCCTGAAAGAGGAAACAGTAAAGTTCCATTTCATGCCACAAAATATGTTCCCCAGGCACCAACTCATTTTAAGATAGGTGATTATTCAATCTGGCTGTAATATTACCATTTCTATTTTCCTCCCTACTTTTATGTTTTCATGTTGATCATTTTGCTTTCTTTTCCTTTTTTTTAAGCCATTTTCAATTAAGATTTCTAATTAGCTTCCAAATTTGAGACACATCTCTAGTACAAAGCAAATGGCAGGAGTAGTAATTAAGGGACAGCTGTCTCTTGTCTTTCCGGGGATGAAACAAGGCTTTTTTTCTTTCTAAGTTTTGAAATACTAGGGAATTTTTCATGATTTTTTCCTTATTTTTAATAATAGTTAACTGAATTGAAAGATACTGAATTGATCTAAAAAAAGTCAACGTCCTTTCCAACACAGATGCTGAGAACCTCTCTTCTGGGATAACCTTAGTTTAACTCTCACGCTCTGAGTCCTTGAAACTTCTATTGCTGCAAATACAAAATCTCCACATTTTATATGAAATCAAATCATTTCTTTAGGTGCTAAAGTAGGTACTACCCCAAGTCATCTTCCTCACTTTCAGACTTTTAAAACTTAGGTGAATTTTACAAATCAAGAAGAATAAGCATAAGATTCAGAGCAGCTAAGAGGCAGACAGTATTTTTTGTGGTTTTGCTTCGTTTGATTTAAGAAAACAAATATTACTAACACTAACACTGAAAATTACTTAGTAAGCTCTTACTCCAGTGTTCCTTGCTGGTACTTAAGGCAGTATTTTCACATGCAAAGTATAATCAGGATTTAAAGCAGTTAACCATATAATGCAGGTCAAGAAAAATCTTCTGCCTTAAAAAGCTAAACCACTGAAGCAAACATTTATTTATTAATTTTTTCTTCTGGCTTGAATTATCCAGATTCTAGGAAATTATCAAACATAATTTAATGTGCATAGCCATAAAATAGGTCAAGTGACCTAAATGCAGGCCAGCCTCAGGAGTATAAGGAACCCCTTAAAATATGTATTTCTAAGGGGAAAATTCTGAAACATTTTCTAATGTAAACCTGGAAATACTGGTTAAATATTAAGTTCAGTAACGAGACGTCCACACACACACACAAAACACATACACATATGTTTGTACTACAGAACTTCCCAGAAACTATAACATGTTAATGTGTATTTAAAGCTCCTGAGAGTGGTACAGTATTCAGAACTTTTCAAACCTTCTTGACCCCAAACCATTTTATACAGAACATATTATGGAACTAGTATTTGGATGCATTGAGAACCTCTTTGCACAGTCATAAGCCCTTTACACCGTACTTTGGCAGGAGATGTAGAAGGGTGGGGCTGGGTGGCAGATTTGAAAGCTTCAATATTCAGGGGACCAGCAGAGAACAGCAAATGACATAGCACGGAAATGCCAAGGGCAGAAAGTGGCCAAGCAGAGCTGGTCTGAAGACACTTTACCTGAGCCATTAAGGCCCTATGGGACTGGGCCGGTTACCATATTCATGTTCATCCCAGTTTCAACCCAGCTTCATCTTATACTTGTCTCCACCTCTGTGACTTTGCTACAGCCACTTTAACCTTTTTCACAGTTATGTTCTTTATCCACTGCTGTTCCATCTGCCTGGGACTCCTTTCCTTACACTTCAGCTCTTAGTTGAAACATCATCTTCCAAAGCAACAACTCTGTCTAGTCCATCTACAGTAGATTCCTCCCTTATTTCCCAATATTTTCTCCTACAGAACTCTGCAATTTCTCTTCATAGCATTTATCACAATTTTTATTCACATATTGATATTGCTTATTTACTTCATATCACTTTCACTGAACTGTAAGCACCATGAGGGTGGGAATGGACCATGCCTGTTTTGTCCAAGTCTATAAAATCACCAAATACCTCATAGATGAGTGTCTGCCATATAGCAGGCCTTTAATGAATATGTGTTGATTTAATAACAAATAATAATAATTAGTTAATTCCTTTACATGTCTACCTAGGACTGGCCTAACTGAAACCTTCAGAATTGATTTAATGTATACATAGAAATCAGTTCCTCTTTAGGATATGGTCAGCCATCTGTGATATGCAGTCACACACATTCTAAGACACCAAACTGGCTTTTCTGTAAAATCTTTTTAATAATAGGGCCTAGAAGTTTGAATTAATCATCAGTCGAAATGAATATTATGGGTTAATTATTGAGAACCACTCTGTACCTGCTTTCTTGTTGTATTCCTCAAACAGTTCTGCTCTTTGATTACTGCCTTGCTGATTTCAGAGCCCTGTAAAGAACAAAAAGACAAAACGTGAGGATTTGGTGTTTCACTGGGAACTCCTTTTTAAAACACTGCTTTTTTAAAACACTGCTCGCTAAAATATTTAATTTGCTCGTAATGCCCATTATTCCAAACTTGAGGACTTATGTCATGATCACAAGATCCACGGAATATAGCTATTTCTTGTTTGTATTCCAAACTAATCTGCTTCGTTCAGCTCACAGAGGTCCACAAGAAGGAACTCTAGCTGACCATTATATTTATTTGCTTACATGAGCCAGGCACTATTCTAAGTTAATTGATTAACTCATTTATTCCTCATAACCACTGGGCAGGCAAGGGTTAGCTCAGCAGGCATAAGTTCCTCAAATGCTACACATTCCAAGGAAAGGCCCTCCTTCAGAATTGGCCTTAGGCCAGTTCCTGGATAACCTCTGAGCTCTTCCAACAGTCTGACTGATGAGAGAGTTTGTGTATATGCTAGAGGCTTCTCCTGTTCCAAGTGGATCAGATACACTTATGGTGAACACCTGTTTTTGCTTGGGGGAGGGGAGGCTGAGGTCTGAATAGCTGAGGTCAGTCATCTGGTGCTGCAGGCTTCTATGACTGACACCTAATCAAACTCTAGGGATGAGAGCTCAGTTGAGCTTCTCTGGTTGACCACACTCCACACATGTTGTCACATACTGTTGCTGAGAGAATTAAGGGCACCCCCATGTGACTCCACTGGGAAGGGACATCTGGAAGTTGGCAGCTGGACTTTGCCTCATGTGTCCTTTCCCTTTGCTGATTCTAATCTGTATCCTTTCACCGTAAGGATCCATGACTGTGAGTATAACAGCTTTTCTGAATCTTGGGAACCCTTCTAGCACATCGTTGAGACTCAGGGTGGCCTTGGTGACCCCCAACAGAACGACCCTATGAGGGTAGGTACTATTATTACCCATATTTATAGACAGAGGGATTGGCAAAGAAAGGGGAGGCAACTCAGAATTACACAGCTAGTTTGTGTCACTATTTAAATTTGAACCCAGTGATCTGGTTTGGGCATTTTACAACTATGACATGTGGCTTATCAAAATATTTATTATGTATCATTCAACAGATGTATCCAGAAGTGCCACCTGGTTCTTTTTCCTATTTTATTATCAGGAATGATAATTTTCAAATTGTAAATATACTATCCATTACCAAGATTTCATTCTCTCTGTCAAAAAGAGAGCAATAACTTTTATTGAGTTCAACTTGTTCTTTAACTGCTGTACTTAATTCAAAACTTTCTTCCAGTCATGTCAACAATACAGATGTGACCTAAGATTTTCTCACTCACATTCTCATATATTTCTTCCCAATCTACATGGTTTTTAATACAGGAGGATGAAAACTACAGAGTCAGCTTTAAATCAAACACCAGGTTTTATTTAATTTGGAGAAAACAAACACCTTATCGCAATTTTTCTGAAGATTTATAATTTTTGATTCTGATAGATCCAGAGTTGCCTTTAAGTGTTGGAAAAAGTAGCTTCATAATAGGAGGAAGCATGAGACTAATCAGTTGCTGCTAAAGAAAATGTAAACCATCCACTGATTTCTAAACACAGCAGATAAAAATAATATGCCAGTTATGTAAAAAAGTCATAAGTTTGCTATATTAAGCTTTTTTCAGGTAGACTCTGCAAAAAACACTTTGGTCTAGTTCATCATTAGGTGTCTGAAGTAGCTTTATTCATTAGACTTATTCTAACACTTGAACAAAACTGTAATTCATTATCTTTTTTAATCCACCCCAAACTAAGCATTGGACTCTGTTGTACTCATAGTGGATTACAGTGTCTTGTTCCTATCACCAAAACAGACTGCACATCTCTTGATATTTTGAGGTGTCATTACATCTGCAAAAGTAGTGAGTCTATCTTGCAATGTGGATGTCCAGAGGCCAATGTAGTCTCAGAGCGTCCAAACAAGTCCTTAAAATAACTTCCAAAAATACAAGTACAGCATGTAGAGGAAGGTCAACCCATGACACAGTGATGATGAAATACATGGAATGTAAACTGGATAACTGTGCAAGTCTAAAGAATAAAATTTTATGATGCAGAAGGATCAATGGTGTTATGTGAGCCTGGGTCTTTCATACTTGTATTGTCCCCATTGTGTTATTATTTGTCAGCTCCCATCATGTAGCAAGAACCAATATTTACCCAAACCCACCAAAGTTTTGGTAGCCTTAAATAAATATCCCACAGAGTTAATGCAAACAAAAGCCTTGTTTAACACTTATCATTACCTTCATAATAAATGATCAAATAAAATATTTGCCTTAATTAGGACATGAAAGTTTTCTTTAGAAAACAGAAAATTCTATCTCAGACAACTTCTAGATGTTCAACTAAATTGAACATTATTGATTAGGAATAAAATATACAATATTTAAAAAATGGAATAGACTCTATTGGGCTCCACCTTATGCTTCTTTGTTTCCTATATCCATTCTCTTGTGGCCTTAAATGGGGCTCTCATGACTCACATTTTCCCTCTACCCAGGAGTCCTGGTGTGATGGGGACATAGCCAAAGTCAGAGCTGGACATTTGCCTTTTCCGTGCTGCCACATGAAAGAAAGCTGGGCTTGAGATGCCTTGTTGTTGATCTCAGACAGCCTGGTGACTCCAGGTCAAGAGCCTCCATCCATGGGAGGTTTGGGGATATTATGCCAAAGGCAGGAGCTAAGTGGGGTGGAGTTTAGAAAAGACCAGGAAGAGATAATAACATGTATGTCAGGAAATTGTATAAGGAAGTCTTTGTCGGTTCTGAAAAACTCAAATATTTGTCCCCTGAAAGATCCAGCAGTTAAAACCTGTTTCCCAGATTATATATATATAATGACCAGAATCTATTATAATATCTGTCTCTAAAATAGATGTAAAAATTTAATCCTATCTCCAAAAGCAGGTTTTTTAAATATTACTTTTGTTCTTCAATTTCCATCCCTTATTGTAAAAACAAAATAGAATTTAGCTGACAATGAGATTATTCTCAAGTGTTGAAGATCTTCACATCAACTAAAAACGTACAAAAATTTTTCTGTAAGAATTAATAAAATGGTTCAAGAAAAGTTTCAGGATGCAAGATAAATTTGTAACAATAACTTTTCTATATAATAGCAATAAACAAAAAGTAAATTTTTTTAAATAAATAAATGCAGCTCCCAATAGCATCAATAACCGTGACTCACTACAGCAGTAACAACAAAATCAATAAAGTACTTATGAATAACTCTGTAAAGAAAATTATAAAAAGCTATAAAGGAAAATAAGGACTATAACACATGCATGAGTGGGAAAATATTTACAACATAAACTTTGCTTCTTCCCAAATTAATTTATATTTTTAGCATAATTCCAATCAAAATTCTAGCAGGGATAATTTTAGATTCTGTTAAAACTTTCTAAAGTTAACGTGAAGAAAGAGTCATGGGACTTCCCTGGTGGTGCAGTGGTTAAGAATCCACCTGCCAACGCAGGGGACACAGGTTCGAGCCCTGGTCCAGAAAAATCCCACATGCCGCGGAGCAACAAAGGCTGTGTGCCACAACTGATGAGCCTGCACTCTAGAGCCCGTGAGCCACAACTTCTGAGCCCGTGTGCCACAACTACTGAAGCCCATGCACCCAGAGCCCATGTTCCACAAGAAGAGAAGCCACCGCAATGAGAAGCCCATGCACTGCAACAAAGAGTAGCCCCCGCTCACTGAAACTAGAGAAAGCCCGCACGCAGCAACAAAGACCCAACACCGACAAAAATAAATAAAATAAATAAATTTATAAAAACAAAAAAAGAGTATAGAACATAAAGAAAATTCTGAATATAAATATTAATGAGATTCTTTGTTCTACCTACTGATAAAATATATCGTTGTGACACAACATTTAACATAGAGCAGAACTGGCATAGAAATTGACATACAGAATAGTGGGAAAATATAGGTATCCCAGAAACATCCTATTTTCTGCATTCACTCAACATACATATAATGCCTGTCATAGGCCAAGCACTATGCTAGTTATTAAAGGGAAAACACAACTCCTGCCCTCAGAAAGATTGATGGGAAAAAAAAATAGCTATTTTCATTATGATAGAAATGGAGACAAATGGGCATAGGACTTTATGAATTCATATAGAAAGGGAATCTAAATTCAGTGTATGACAAAATGAGCACCACCAATTAATGAGAAAGAAACTGTTCAATAAATAATGTTGAGATAATTGCCTATCTTTTTAGAATAAAATCTAATATATCCCATTAGACATAGATATAAATTGCAGCTATATTATGGAATTAAATACAAATGAAATGCAACATAAAGAAACGAATAAAAGTGGAATTGATTATTTATATGCCTCTTTGGAGAGGGCAAGTCTACTTCTGAAGTATATAAGTGTTAAAAGAAATTAGAAAGAAAATGCCAGGTAGATTGGACTATGTAAAAAAATTTCCCTAAGTTTAAAAAAAGTTAAAAAGCAAAGCAGATGTGAAATTATTCACAACAAATGCAATACACCAAAATCTGTTTTATATAAATACTAAATACCAAAATACCAAAGGGTACTTCAAAATGAAGAAACAACTCATTAACGAACACATGGAGAAAATGTTCAACCTCATTAGTACTCAAGGAAATAACCATTAAAACAATGACCGATAATATTTCATCTAACAAACTGGCAAAGAAGAGAAAGTGTTCGTCCTTGATGCCATTTTGAAATTGCTTTGAATGCCACTTTCCTATACCCCCTAAGAACTCTAAAAGTATTCCTACCTTGTCGCAGAAAATCTAGGAAACATTCTTACCATATATAATTCATACAAGATGCTCATTTCAGACACACTCTTTTTTTTTTTTTTTTTTTTTTTTTTTGTTTTTGCGATACGCGGGCCTCTTACTGTTGTGGCCTCTCCCGTTGCGGAGCACAGGCTCCGGACGCGCAGGCTCAGCGGCCATGGCTCACGGGCCCAGCCGCTCCGCGGCACGTGGAATCTTCCCGGACCGGGGCACAAACCCGTGTCCCCTGCATCGGCAGGCGAACTCTCAACCACTGCGCCACCAGGGAAGCCCAGACACACTCTATTTTAACACCTACTGAACCATAATACCCTTTAGGTAAGACCATCAAATATTCATCAGGCTATTACAGGTACCATGCCCAGTACAAAGGAGGCATGCAATAAACGTTCTGAATGTTGAACCAATGAACTAACAGGCTTGTTTTTTCATCATTAAAATAAATAAAAGTGTGGCTGGTGTCTCACAAATACGTCTTCATACTCTTTGACCTAGTAATTCTGAGTTTTTATCTAGGGAAGTAAACCCAAATAGA
This sequence comes from Lipotes vexillifer, assembly GCF_000442215.2. Lineage (NCBI taxonomy): Eukaryota > Metazoa > Chordata > Mammalia > Artiodactyla > Lipotidae > Lipotes > Lipotes vexillifer. The sequence goes on along the minus strand of NW_006790911.1, from coordinate 1,636,276 downwards.
GAAAAAAAAAGTGTATACATAAAGAATTACCACAACAGGACACATCTAGAAATAGCCTAAATATTCAAATATAGAGGAATCTTTGAAAATATTGTGTTACATTAATTTGGTGCAATATTATGTCACTATTAAAAAGAAGAACTTAGAATCCAGGTTTACAAAAGCTTATGCCAAAATATTAAAAGTAAAAAGCAGGTTTTAAACTTGTATATCTCTTATACAACAGGTGTAGTATAGCAGGTATGACTCAGCATAAAATCTCACCTTCTTTAACTGTAGCTCCAGGAACAACTTACTTAGCCTCAAGTCTCAGTTTCCTCATTTATAAAATGGAAGAGTAGTAACAGTATGGCCTATTTAAAAGGCTGTTCTTTTTAATTAAAATCAAATTAGATAATTCAAATAGTGTTAATAGCACCTATTACATAACACATATTCAGTAATCACAGACATAGCTTTTATTTGAACTATTAAACAAAAATAAAGCATATGCACACCAGAAAGTCTAGATGCTAATATTTCAATGCATTGGCAGCAATTATCATGTGGTAGATTTGGCTGTTCACTCCCTTTGGAACACCTCTCCTACATTTGGGAAATTTCCACATTCCATGTTTACACATCACAACGACGGATGCCCAAAATCCACTTCTCAGTCTTCCTTACATGTTAAGAGCCTAAATTACCCATGAATGGATAGATACATGGTGAGAATGCTAGAGTGAAAGCCTGTGACCAAGGCTTTTCTGATAACATACTCTTGTACAGGCTTCAGTCAATTTATTTATTTTTAATTGAAGTATAGTTAATTTACAATGTTGTGTTAGTTTCTGGTGTACAGCAGAGTTATTCAAATATATACTATATATATTTTCATATTCTTTTACATTACAGTTTATTACAAGATACTGAATATCTTGTTCCTGAGCTATAACAGTAGGTCCTTTTTTATCTATTTTATATATAGCAGTGTGTATCTGTTAATCCAAAACCCCCAGTCCATCCCTCCCCCACTCCCCCTCCCCCTTGGCAACCACAAGTCTGTTCTCTATGCCTGTGAGTCTGTTTCTGTTTTGTAAATAAGTTCGTTTGTATCATATTGTAGATTCCACACATAAGTGATATCATATGATATTTGTCTTTGTCTGGCTTACTTCACTTAGTATGATGATCTCTATATCCATCCATGCTGCTGTAAATGGCCTTAATTCATTCTTTTTTATGGCTGAGTAATATTCCATTGTATATATGTACCACATCTTCTTTACCCATTTGTCTGTTGATGGATACTTAGGTTGCTTCCATGTCTTGGCTACTGTACATAGTGCTGCAATGAGGAACATGGAGCTCATGTATCTTTTCGAATTAGAGTTATCAACTATACTTTGGGCACATGAAAGGCTTCAGTTCAGAAGAACATGCCTCACTGAATCCATCTGGGAGCTGACATCTCTGCCAGCCTTCACAGGCAGTGGGGGCAGAGGATCTACCATCAGGCTCACATGAGGGCAGTGGAGCCTGTGCCAGGGGCAGGAATCAGGGGTTTGTCCTGGAGCGGTCAGTGCTCATGTGTATTCGATTGGGCTTAGAGCTCCTGAGTGGGCAGCCTCTAAGCCCAAGCCAATGTTCTTTAAGACTACAATGGGTCCTGTGCACTTGTGCCTTCATCTGCCTTTTCCTCCATCACACACACACACACACACACACACACACACACACCTTTATATATGTACATGTATATAGAATCATAGTTTATGACTATGTTTGTATAAAGATAGATACAGTATCATATAATAAAAATTCTTCCAACCTAAAAATTCTTTTTCCTTCAGATTTTAAAAGAAATTAAGTCATGTTCATGGGCCCATAAAAGCATTGTAGGTCACTGGCACTGTGCCTACTGGGTCCCTGATCGAAAAGTCAGCCTTACCTAATGTTTTCAGATTAACTCCTTTTCTCTTAAACTAGCTAGCATCTATTCTGTGTTTGCAGCTACGAAACCGGATTATACAGATGACAAAACTACAGTGAAATTTTACTTTTTTTCGACTTTGTAGGAATCCTCAAATTTTTTGAAAAAGCATGTATTACTTATTAAAGGGAAGATGATGGGTTAAGAAAAAGAAAATCTGACCAATTAACATATCATCTATCATCGGCAGTTAACAGCCTTAAATGACAAATTTTACATGCATATCTCAGAATCTCAAGCTAGAAAGGGACTGCAAAGATCACTGTGGAGAAAATGTCATGTAGTCCTATCACGCATCTGTCATCTGAATCACCTCTACCCCACCCACCCTGACCAAGTTATCCCAATCAGTGATACTGAGCTTAGTAGTTCCCTGTCTCAGGAAGAAAATCAGACATTCTATCTCTTGATATCTTTGACTATTAGGAAGTTCTTCTTTAATACTGAGTCAAAATATATTTATTCCGGAAACTTTCTCTTTTTTCCCTGAATGCGTCTTCAACATCTGAGAATTCCTTATGATCCCACCTTAGACATGCAATATCAATGCCTTGGAATCATTGCATAGCAACCCAACTCAAAAGACTTTTATATCTACTGCACACACTTGATACTTTGATTCTGTATCGGTCTATCATTCCCCTGGGTAACCTGTTGCTCCAAAGCAGAAATGTGAATTGCTAGATCAGAGAGACTGTCTCTTTTTCTTTCTCTTCAGATCACAAATTCATCATTTCTTTGACTCCCATCAGAGGAAAACAAAGTTGTACTAGGCCATTGTTTTAAAAGAAATTTGGAACCCAATACAAAATTCATATGTTAGTGTTTTGGAAAGGAAAACCTTTCTACTTTGTTTTTCTTGAAGCAGCTAGCTGAAGTGAAATAGTGAAAACTGTACAAAACTAGGAATCTGTCAAAATAGATTCTAAGTCCTGGTTCTGCTAATAAATACTATTGTACTTTATAAAATCCAGGTTCCTCTATCCCTTGAGGGATAATTTAGATTCTTAACATTTGATGACTGGATTTCTAATAAAGAATTAGATCCCTAAGTCATTATCTGATTAAGTAAATTTAAAATAAAACTATTGAGCAATGTCATTGCATTCGTATTTAAGATTTCCTTTTAACCAATGAACAGAAGTATTAAGCATGACTGAAATCAAAAGTACACCATCATGGGCTTCCCTGGTGGCGCAGTGGTTGAGAGTCCGACTGCTGATGCAGGGGACGCGGGTTCGTGCCCCGATCCGGGAGGATCCCACATGCCGTGGAGCGGCTGGGCCCGTGAGCCATGGCTGCTGAGCCTGCGCGTCTGGAGCCTGTGCTCCGCAACGGGAGAGGCCACAACAGTGAGAGGTCCTCATACCGCAAAAAAAAAAAAATTAAAAATAAAATAAAATTAAATAAAATAGAGAAAGTCAATAGCCTACAAGAATCCCCGTGACTGCGTACCAAATCCCTTACTATAAACCCAGGAAAAATTGCATGCTGTGGTTCAAAACTATAGGCATGGCTAATAAAGGGAAACAATGATAGTATTGTAATGGAAAAGGTACACGTTTTTATTTGTTTAAAGTTCAACCAGCTCTATCAATTTGGAGATAACACAGCTTTGAAATTTTGCTCTTTCAAGTAGCTTTGCGCACAAGCGGTAAATACTACCAGTCAAATGCCATAAACTGTCCCTATTAAAGATCATCTTTCAAAATGTGGACAGACAGTCAAAGAACGAGGATGACAGGGAGGCCCACAAAATAGCCTACAGATGGAGTATTATCTAGGAATAAAACATTTCCCCCAAAAAACAACTTTCAAGATTACCTTTCAAGGAATGTCAAAGCAAATAAAAACACTTCTTTTCAAGATATCAAAGGCAAGGAGCCAGCTAGAGACTCAGTGAACCCATGATTATGGTCTGTCAAAGACAACTTAGGACTTAGGGTCTTAAAAAAAAAAAAAAAAGACTAAATCTGATAGGCTGCTTTCTTTAAAAGGATGGACGTTAGGAGATACCACATATTGTCCCCTAAAATGGTAGATTAGAAGTGCAGGAAAAAATAATTATACAAAAATCTTACCATAGCAGTTAACATTTTTGAGGATTTATATTCAAGGCCAGTGCCTAAAATTACTATCTCATTATCATTCTTACTTTAGTTGTTTCCATATTGGAAGGACTGATTGAGACCCAAAATACTGAGGCCAAAAGAAGAGAGTCAACAACTAAAAATAGACCAGGATGACTTCTCCTAAGGGAGATGGGATCTAGAAAGCTATTGAGATACATGCTTTGCAGAGTTCATAATGTGAGCAATAGGCAAATCACACCTTGAAAATCCCAATGATTCTATCTTTCTAGAGCCAGAAACCCTGATTTCATAAATCAGGGTTATGTTTGAGCAGCAAAGACACAAACATCAGTGTCAAAAACTCAGAATGTTACTAGGTTAGTTTCAATGTGGTTCCATAATTGTAGATGGAAGGCTGGTATTGTGTTTCCCTAAAGTAGTGCTATGCTGGAGCAGCTGCTCCAGCCCATGTGACCACATCTCCCCCAAATCTGCATTTAGTAATATCACAATAGTGGTTTGAAATCAGTCATGGGAGTATCTATATCTGGAAAATGGGCAAATACTAAAAATCAGGACCTTTTGTTTAGTTTTGTTTTTTAGAGAGCCAGTTTACCAGCACATTACTGTCCTAAAGGGATAAGTTCAAGACACTAATGAACTATGACTCCAAAAGAGGAAATTTAGAGGAGACATACTAAAGAAAATACAAGGAGGATGATGCTAGAGCTCATCTGGGTCTATATTGGATGCTGTCTAATGAGATGACAAAATACTTCTGAAATAACGTTATGCCATTCAGGGAGGTGAAGATAAATAAAATTTGTGTGAATATTAGATGCTTTTGCTACATCTAGAAATGGATGGCTTTATAGCTCTCACAACAGAAGCTCCTCTATTAAAAAATTCAGAGGAATATGAGAGAAAAACAAATGCATGGACCGAAATCAAAAAGAAAGAAGATACTCAGATGCAGCAAACCCTACCTGTGCTACATGAAGTAGAGAACAAAAGGGTCCAATGTAAGAAGCAGATCTGAAAACTATAAGAAATTGAAAAAAGAAACTGAAGATGACACAGACAAATTGAAAGATAAATAATGCTCATTAATTGGAAGAATTAATATTGTTAAAATGCCTGTATTACCCAAAGCAATGTACAGATTCAATGCAATCCTTATCAAAATACCCATGGCATTTTTCACAGAATTAGAACAATCTCAAAACTTGTATAGAACCACAAAAAACCCTAAATAGCCAAAGCAATTTCAGAGAGAAGAACAAAGTTGGAGGTATCACACTCCTTGATTTCAAACCATACAACAAAAGTATAGTAATAAAAACAGCATGGTATTAGAACAAAAACACACACATAGATCAATGGAACAGAATAGTCCAGAATTAAACCCACACTTATATGATAGCTAATCTATGAAAATGGAGGCAAGAATATACAATGGGAAAAAGACAGTCTCTTCAATAAATGGTTTTGGGAAAACTGTACAGCTACATGAAAAAGAATGAAACTAGGCCATTTCCTTACGAAACTAGGCCATTTTCTTACACCATATACAAAAATAAACTCAAAATGGATTAAAGACTTAAATGTAAGACCTGAAACCATAAAACTCCTAGAAGAAAACATAGGGAGTATGCTCTTTAACACTGATCTTAGCAATATTTTTGGATATGTCTCCTCAGGCAAGGGAAACAAAAACAAATGGGACTACACCAAACTAAACATCTTTTGCACAGTGAAGGAAACTGTCGACAAAATGAAAAGGAAACCTACTGAATGGGAGAAGATCTTTGTGAATGATATTTCTGATAATGGGTTAATATCCAAAATATATAAACAACTCATAAAACTCAACACCAAAAAAACAAATAATTGAATTAAAAAATGGGCAGAGGACCTGAATAGACATTTTTCCAATGAACACATACAGATGGCCAACAGGCACATGAAAAGGTGCTCAACATCATTAATCTTGAGAGAAATGTAAATCAAAACCACAGTGAGATATCACCTCACACTGGTCAGAATGGCTGTGGTGAAAAAGACAACAAATAATATCAAACGTTGGCAAGAATGTGGAGAAAAAGTAAACCTAATGCACTGCTGATGCAATGTAAATCGACACAGGCACTACAGAAACTATAGAAAATATTTTGGAGGTTCCAATAAGGAAAGGAAGGAAGGAAGGAAGGAAAGAAGGGAGGGAGGGAGGCAGGGAGGGAGGAAGGAAGGAAGGAAGGAAGGAAGGGACTACCATATGATCCAGCAATTCCAATTCTGGGTATTTTCTAAAGAGATAAAAAGAACACTAATTCAAAAAGATATAAACACACCAAGGTTCATTGGTAGATGAATGGATAAAGAAGATGTGGTATACACACACACACACACACACACACACACACACACACACACACACACACAATGGAATATTACTCAGCCATAAAAAGAATAAAATCTTGTCTCTTGCAACAACATGGATGGAACTAGAGGGATTATGCTTAGTGAAATAACTCAGACAGAGAAAGACAAATATCACTTCTATGTGGAATCTAAAAAATACAGCAAATAGGGAATATAACAACAAAAAAAGCAGACTCACAGAAATAGAGAACAAACTAGTGATTACCAGTGGGGAGAGGGAAGGGGAGAGGCCACCTGAGGGGTAGGGGAGTGGAATGTACAAGCTATCGGGTATAGGATAAGCTACAAGGACCTACAACACAGGGAATATAGCCAATGTTTTATAGTAAGTATAATTGGAGTAAAACCTTTAAAAATTGTGAATCATTATACTGGACAGCTGTAACATATAATATTGTACAGTGACAATACTTCAAAAAAAATAAAATAAAATAGTCAAAACAAAGTGAGTATATTTTTGTCTTAGGGTAAAGCAAAGTCCTGGAGTTCACTAATGCACTATGCTACCCCATTTCAGTGCAATCTAGAGGACTGTTATCCAATAGATGGTTCTTTGATGATGCAAATATGTTCTAATCTGTTCTGTCCTAGAGTGTATCCAGCAGCTACATCTGGCTATTGAGCACTTGAAATGTGCCTAGTGTTACTGAGAAACTTAATTTTTTAAATCTGATTTTAGTTCATTTGAACTTAAATAAGCCATATGTGCCTAGTGGCTACTATATTAGGCAATGCAGCTTTAGAAGTAAAAACTAAATTTCCCACCAGATACACAAAGGAGCAGTATCATTCTCAACTTTATAAGTAAAGAGCAGGACTTCCTGGGAACCAACAAAATCCTCCTCCATAGGGGCCAGACTTAACTCTGGCGAGCCACAGGGTTGATTGTTAAACCACATGGATTAAGGGAACAAAAAGAACCTGGCTGTGGTATGGTATGGCTTCCATTCCTCAGGGCACTTTTGGGGATAGACTCGCACTAGGGTAACACTCCTGCCCTTCTCCCCACTCACTCACCTGGGCTTCTCACTCTGTTTTTAATCAGAGGGAATTGTGCATTCTTTCTGCTTCCTACCTTGTGCTAAGCCTGTAAGAGTGGGCTCTGCCCCAAGCGAGGCATGCCCTACTTGCATTTGTCCAGCTCTATCTGACTGGGTGGCTAAGTTTGATTTCAGAGTGAAATGTTAGAAGCTCCATCTGGCATCAAGTATGTCACATCATCTAATCAAGCTTTTATTAGTAATAAAGCTGTTATTTAAAGCTCCATGTGTCTGATTTCTGTGTCTACTAATAAGTTCCTTCCAAAACATTAGGCGAAAAGAAAAATAATTTATTTTCTTTTTTATAATTTATTTACCATCTCCCCCCTCCCCCTCACTCCCCACTCAATATTTGTGACATTTAACGGCTTCAAAAGTCAAATGTAGAATGTGTCTTTGTGCTGGACTTTCCTTGCTCTGAAACTACTTGAATGATAATTAGGCATATATACAAGCTATGTATGTATCAGTGTGTATTAAGGCATCCATGAGCCAGAGGAGTAAATCATATGAAAGTGCTTTGTACAGAGATTAAAGCCTTTGCTGACCTTCTTGGGCTGGTCCATTCCTGCATTATTTGCTTTCATAGTATCTAGTACTTCTCCTTTGTGACACATCGTGTCTTAATTTGTGCGATTCATTACTGAAGAGCTTACAATTCCCATTAGATTGTAAACTCCATAAGCTTCATAAGGAAAGAGACCACATGCATCTTTTAATCCTTTTATTTCTAGCATTTGGAATAATGACCAGCACATAGACGACATGCTCCATAAATAAATAATGCAATATTACATTTAATGACATAAAAGATTATCTTCAGTATGAGCAGAGACTATGATGCAAACTTAATTTTTGGCTTCTTTTATCCATAGTCCTCAGAAATAAGGGTCTTGCAAGAGGAGAACTCTTGTTTGAAGGAGCGTAATAATCTCCAGGAATACAAAACTAATCATGGTCATACAGTAGGAACCAATAATAATCACTGAACTCATGCTATGTGTTTGCCTCCATTTCACAGGTCAATGCCAAGGATCTGACAATAGAGTTAGCTAAACAATTCAAAGTACATAATCATGGTGCTCAGGCAGCAAAACCAGCCTCTACTTGTGAGGGTTATTATGTTCAAAGCACTCTAGAAAACATAATAGACTCAGGATAGAAAGAGTTTTTTGAGCCAGTTTTTGTTTGTTTGTTTACCAGTTTCCCAAAATACCTCCTCCTTGTGGCATTCTTTGGGTACACAGAGCAAAGGCAAATAAGAATTCTCTGTGAGAGGATAGTATTAATCGACTTAAGAAGCAGTGATACCTGATATTCAGTCTTAAGTTTCCATTTTTGCATCATAGTTTCCCTAGATCTTAGTCAAAGTTGTAAACTTGAAACCCTATGCTTTATGAACTACTGTATAGCCTGTGTGTATGTTTTGATCAAACTGGAAAGCAAGGAGCTAAGACAGGATTAATGCAACTATATGATTAAATGCAGTGGGATGGTCTAAAGAGATAAACAGCACCCAGAACAGATTTGTGGAATTCAAGAATACTCGCTAGAGATTCTCAGAAATTCTCAGGGAGAAACCTAGATTTCTTGCCATTGTATAGAATGAGGACTCAAGGAGTATTACTACTTGGATATTTAAGGAAAACGTGACACTGAAAAGATGACCTACCCATAGAATCCAGGGCTCAAAATTAATTAGAAAGGGTTGGAATGGGGTCTGGAAATCTTTAGACCACTGCTTGAGAACATGAATCTTAGTGATGGAGCAGCTGATAAGAACTGGACAATGTCATACATCATAAGAGGGTTATTGTAAATATATCAGAACAAATTTCCCAACCTAGAACACCATGTACTGTGCTCATTACTATTTTTAAGAATTAAACTTAAGAAGACCCAGAAAACAGCACCTAAAGCTATCAGGTGAATGAAGTATGATGGCTGCCCTATACAGTTAGATTAAAATAGAACAGTTTGCTAACTTGGAAACAGAAGCTGAGGAATAACATCAACAATAAAAACAAGCATCTTAAAAATCAATATAACTTACAAATTTAATATAGATTTGTTCAACAAATTTCAAAGTATTTGGACAAACGAATATGCTTTGAGGAAGTAAAGTTATCCGTATTTTAATGACACCAATATACATATATCTGGAAATATACATATATCTGATAAGAATTTGTCAAATTTATGAAAAACTTAGAAATAGTTATTAAAGGAAACCTCAGATATAGCCTATCTTTAGGTTTTAAAGCCACAGCTTCCAGTAAACCATACCTTAAAGCATCGAAACACTAGAATTAGAAGGGCCTGAGTATATAATCAATTAAATTCCAGAATATTTTGAAAAAAGCAATTTAAACAATAGTTGACATCTAATTTTCTGAAAGAAAACATCTGTACACTAAGGAATTCCTCAGAAAAAAAGTCTCTTCGTTCAGATACTATGAAAACAATTACAATTAGGGGTCTTATATTTAGTTTTTGATTAATAATGATGTCTATGTTTAAAATATCTATGCAGTCAAGAGGGGGACTAAAATTAGAGTGTTAACTTGTTATTTGGGGACTAAAGCAGGGATACCTCACTACTCATCAGAGAATCCTTGTTCTGTGTGGGCTTTTAGGTTATTAGCTTTCTCTTTTCTGGGGAATGTAAATAGCTTTCAGAGAAGGCACGCATAGATACATTTTTTTTTTTAACATGACACTAAGGGAGATATAAAGTTACGTTGATAGAGGAGAATTTGATCTTAGGCCAGAAAACTGAGAGAAGAGAACAAAGCAATCAGAAACCAGGCATAATCTCAACCTTCATCTAAATGTTTTTAGAAACATCTCATTGGAGTGGAAATTTTCTCATTAAGAAAAAACAAACAAGAAAACCTTAGGTATTTAACTTTTAGACCGAGAGTCTGTATCTTTGAGCCACAGAAACCAGTAAATAATGATACTTATCTAAAAAGGGCTCTCTTTTCCACAATCTGAGTTTATGTGACCATCATATAGATCAATACTTCTTTGCCAGCTAAGGAGAATAACTTATTTTTCATAACATAGTTCAGATAATTCAGAGACACTATCTCATTTGACCCTCAGGACATTCCTAGAATGAATAGGAACAGGTATCATGATTTCTCTTTTACAAAAGTAAAAACTCAGTCTTTAAGAACTAGTAAGTGGGCTTCCCTGGTGGCGCAGTGGTTGAGAGTCCGCCTGCTGATGCAGGGGACACGGGTTCGTGCCCTGGTCCGGGAAGATCCCACATGCCGCGGAGCGGCTGGGGCCGTGAGCCATGGCCGCTGAGCCTGCGCGTCCCGAGCCTGTGCTCCGCAACGGGAGAGGCCACAACAGTGAGAGGCCCGCGTACCACCAAAAAAAAAAAAAAAAAAAAAGAACTAGTAAGTGTATCAATGGCTGCCTATTTTATAATATCCACGGCATGAACTGGTTAATTAGGGGGTCAACTAGGTTAAGAAATTGGCATTTCAATGAATCTGTCTGATTCTAATCCCATTCCCTTAACCCCCCTACATTTTAAATTTCTTGTCCAGGTAACATGCATTTACTGCTAGAACTAACAAACTCCCAAACTAGTGTTTTCCTTATCAGACAAATTGCTGCCCACATCTGTCACAGCAATGTGAGTAAGGCTGACACTGGCTAGACATTCACCAGACCCTTTTCCCTTTGCTCTCAAGCACACACCTAGACCAGCGGTCCCCAACCTTTTTGGCACCAGGGACCGGTTTCATGCAAGACAATTTTTCCATGGATGGGGGAGGGGTGGGATGGTTTCAGGATGATTCAAGAGCATTACGTTTATTGTGCACTTTATTTCCATTATTACATTGTAATATATAATGAAATAATTATACAACTTACCATAATGCAGAATCAGTGGGAGCCCTGAGCTTGTTTTCACTTGCTTCACTTCACTGATAGGGTTTTGATGTGAGTCTGCAAGCAATTGATTTACTGTGGTCTCTATGCAGTCAAACCTCTCTGCTAATGATAATCTGTATTTGCAGCCACTCCCCAGCGCTAGCATCACCCCCTCAGCTCCACCTCAGATCATCAGGCACCAAATTCTCATGAGGAGCGCGCAACCTACATCCCTCACATGTGCAATTCACAGTAGGGTTCGTGCTTTTATGAGAATCTAATGCAGCCGCTGATCTGACAGGAGGCAGACCTCAGGCGGTAACGCGAGTGATGGGGAGCGGTTGTAAACACAGAGGAAGCTTTGCTCTCCCACCGGCCCACCACTTACCTCCTGCTGTGTGGCCCAGTTCCTAACAGGCCATTGACCGGTACCGGTTGCTGGAGGGGGTTGTGGACCCCTGACCTAGACTATACTTCCAAGCCATCTATGCAATTGGGTGCAGCCATGTGACTGAGATCTGGCTGATGGAGTGTAGACAAATGTTCTGTACACATATTCCAGACCTGACCTATAAAATCCTCTTCCACAATCCACCATGTTCTCCTTCCCTCTCTACTAGCTGAATGAGGAAGACACCAAGAAGTGCAGATCCATAAAAGGAAGGATCCTGGATCCCTATATCATGATGCGTATACTTCTACCTACCAGGAATGGATGGCCACATTTAAATTTAACAAGAAATAAACTTTTATTTCCATAAGTTACTAAGATTGTGGAATTTCCAAAGTGGTTGTACCATTTCATATTGAAAAACATGAGAATTCCATTTGCTTCACATTGTCACCAAAATGTGGTGTTTAGTCTTCCTAGTCTTAGACATTCAGTCCACAGGTAGTGATAATTGTGGCTTTAACCTGCATTTTACTGATGACCTGTAATTTTAAGCATTTTCTATATATCTATCACTCATTTGTTACATGTTCATTTGAGACTATTCCAATCTTTTTCCCATTTTTATCTTTTATTCTTCATGCAAAGCCATTTTTATTTTAAATATAGCAGTGTGTACATGTCAATCACCAACTCCCAATCTGTCCCTCCCCCTCCCCTTCCTCCTGGTAACCATAAATTCATTCTCTAAGTCTGTGAGTCTGTTTCTGCTTTGTAAATAAGTTCATATGTATCATTTTTTTAAAGATTCCATATATAAGCTATATCATATGACATTTGTCTTTCTCTGTCTGACTTAGTTCACTTAGTATGATAATCTCCAGGTCTAGCCATGTTGCTACAAATGGCATTATTTCATTCATTTTAATGGCTGAGTAGTATTCCATTGTATATATATATATACCACATCTTCTTCATCCATTCTTCTGTCAATGGGCATTTGGGCTGCTTCCTTATCTTGGCTATTGTAAACAGTGCTGCAATGAACATTGGGGTGCATGTATCCTTTTGAACCATGTTTTTCTCCAGATATATGCCCAAGAGTGGGATTGCTGGATCATATGGTAGCTCTATTTTTATTTATTTATTTATTTATTTATTTATTTATTTATATTTTTGTATTGTGCAATAGCAATGTTTAAATTCTGTATATAATCTTTGGTCAAATACATTTTTGTTGGAATACTTTTCAGTCGGGGGTATTTTCTTCCTAACCCTGGCTTGCCACTTCATTTTCCTATTGGTATCTTTCAAAAAAGAAGTTTTACATAATTATAAACTCCAATTATCAGTTTTTCTTTTTATGGTTTGTGCTTTTTTTTTTAGCTATATATTACAAATCATTTCCTGCACAAGTTCTTGAGAATAGTCTATTTTGTTGGCTTTTATATAGTTTATATTTTAGCACTTGCAATTTGGAATATAGCTCATTAGTGACAGTACGAGCTGGTGTTCATTTTGTTACATAGATTCATCCAGTTCCAGCAACATTTATTGCAAAGAATTTCTTCAAGGATTGCCTTGGTGTCTATATCAAAAATCAATTGACCATTACAAGCAGGTCTATTTCTGGACACTCTATTTTAATCCATTGACCTATTTGTCTTTCTTTACACCAGTACCACACTGTCTGGATTACAATAGCATTATAGTAACCCTTGAAATTAGGAAATATAAATTCCCTAACTTTATTATTTTTTTCAAGATGTTGTCTATTCTAGGTTTTGTCCATTTCCATATAATTTTAGGATTAGTTTGTCAGTTTCTACCCGCCCCCACCAAAATATGCTGGGATTTTGATTGGAATTGCATTGAATTTATAGACCAACTTTGGGAGAATTAATATCTTAATAAAATTGAGATAGTTAACCCATAAACATGAATTAAAGATTTTCTTTAAATTCTCTAAGCAAAATTTTATAATTTTTTTATATAAGTTTATTTTATTTAGTTAGTTATGTTTGGCTGCATTGGGTCTTTGCTGCTGTGCGTGGGCTTTCTCTAGTTGCGGCGAGCGGGGGCTACTCTTCATTGCAGTGCATGGGCTTCTCATTGCGGTGGCTTCTCTTGTTGCGGAGCACGGGCTCTAGGCACGCGGGCCTTAGTAGTTGTGGCTCACGGGCTCTAGAGTGCAGGCTCAGTAGTTGTGGTGCAAGGGCAAAATTTTATAATTTTTATTGTAGAAGACTTGCACATATTTCATTAAATCTCCCTGATTATTTTATATTTAGGGGTTGCTTCTATAAATAATGTATCTCAAATGAATTTTCTAAATGTTTCACTATGTGCATAGAAATAGATTTGTGTAAAATTGGCCTTTCACCCTATGACCTTTTCATGTTCACTTATAATTTCTAGTAGTTGAATTTTAGACCTGTCAAAATTTCCTACATACATGTATCTTCTGTGAATAAAGACAGTTTTAACTACTCCCTTGAATGGTTAGGACTTTTATGTCTTTTTCTTGTCTAATCATATTGACCAGGACCTCCAGTACAATTAAAATAAATCAGACACTTTGCTTATTCTTGATCTTAGCTGGAAAGCATTCAGAATCTAACCAGTAAATAAGAATGATGTTTGCTGCAGAGTTTTCACCATGAATGAGTGTTGAATTTTTCAGAGGCTTATTCTGTACCCACTGAGTTGGTCATATAATTTCTTCCTTTCTTCTGCTAATGTGGTACAATATAAGATTAATTCTTGAATGTTAAACCAATCTTGCATTCCTGGGATAAACTCCAAATGCTCATAATAAATTATCCTTTTTATATGTAATGGAATTGCTTTGCCAATATTTTGTTAAGGAATTTTCATATCTGTTTAAGAGGAATAATGGAATGTACTTTCTTCTAATGTCTCTAGGTTTGGAATTATGATGTCATAAAATGGGTTGTGAAGTGCTCATTCCTGTTATATTTTATGAAAGTTTGTATAACACTGAAAGTTCTTCCTCCTTAAATATGTGATAGATTTCATCAGTGAAGCCACATTGCCTTGGAGTTTTCTCTATGGGAAAGTTTTGAATTATAAATGTAATTTGTTTATCAGATACAAGACTGCTCATATCTTTTATTTTTTCTTGTGTCAGTTTTGATAAGTTGTGATTTTTAACGAAATTCTTCATTTCAACCAAATTGTAGAATTTACTGGCCTAAAGTTGTTCATTTTTCATATCCCCTTATATTTCTCTTACTATCTTTAGGATACTATTAGCCTCTCATTCAAATCCAATACTGGTAATTTGTACTCTCTTTTCTTGGTCAGTCTTGCTAAGGGTTTATCAACTTGATTAATCTTTTGAAAAAACCAAGTTCTAGCCTTTTAACTCTTTGTCTTTTTCCATTTCATTGGTTTTCTGTCTTGTGTTTACTATTTTCTTTCTTCAACTTACTTGTTTTAATTTTCTCTCCCTTTTCTAGTTTCTTAATGTGAAAACTTAGGTCACTGATTTTAAGTGTTTCTTCTTTTCTAATATAAGCATTTAAAAGTGTTCATTTGTTTCCAAACACTGCTTCTAGCTGCATCTCACAAATTTAATGTGTTGTGTTTTTATTTCTATTTAAATTAAAGCATTTTCTAATTTTCCCTGGAAATTCTTCTTTGACCCATGAGTAACTTAAGTCATGTGTTACTAAACTCCCAAATATTTGGCCAGTTTCCAGGTAACTTTTTTTTTTTCTAATTTAATTCTACTGTACATATTGAGATCAGAGAAACTACTCTGTAAAATGTTGATCTTTTGAAAGCTGTTGAAACTTCTTTTATGGTTCAGCACATGGTCTATTTTGGCAAGTGCTCCGTGTGTCCTATACATGTTGAGAAAGGTATTCTACAAATATAACTTAGATCAATTTGATAGATGGTGTTTTCAAGTTTTTAATATACTTACTGATTTTTTTTTTTTTTTTTTGGTCTATCAGCTGCTGAGGCGGGGGCCTGCTAAAAATACTAACTATGAGCGTCTGTGTATTCTCCCTTTAGTTCTGCCAATTTGTGCTTCAGGTATTTTAAACGCTGTTATGGGTATATATATATGTAGGATAGTTATGTCATCTGACATATTGACCCTTTTATCATTATGAAATCTCTCTCTTTTTCAAGTAACAACCCTATTCTTGATGTTTACTTTGTCTGATCTAAATATAGCTATATGAGCTTTCTCATTTCAGGTTACTGTTTGCATGTTACACATTTTCCCATCTTTTACCACAACATATGCTGGTTGAATAAGGGTTCATCTCTTGTAGATAGCATTTATTTTATTTCTTCTATGGCCTTTTCATTAATTTTATACCTCTTCGTATAATTTTTTACTGATATCTCTCAATATTGCATTTTACATCTTACTTTACCAAACTCTACTTCTAATTATTACTGTATCACTTCAGATAAAAAGAAAGAATCTTAACAACAGCAAGATCTCATCTACCCTCCTTTCTTTGCGCTATTGTTGTCATATCTTATAAACTCCACAGATAATATTCTTTTTGTTCTAAATAGTTTTCAGTTAAAGAAACTAATAAAACTATAATAGGCTTTCATATTTACTGACACATTTATGATTTCTAGTGCCCTTCATTCTTTCCTATTGATACAAGTCCCTACCTGGTATCACTTCCCTTCAGCTGGCAGAACCTACCTTAACTTTTCTTATAGTGCAGTTCTGCAGACCAACAATTCTCTTAAATTGGAAAATGTTATTTCATCCTCAGTTTCTTGCATATATTCACCAGATTTGAGTTTTTGTTTTCTTTGGAGAACTTTAAAGATACTGTTCCATTGTTTTCTAGCTGCCATTGTTTCTGATTCAAAAGATCATCCATAATTTGTGTCACGTTTCTCCTATGAGTAATGTGCACTTTTTCCCTGACTGCTCTTAATCTCTTTTTTTTTTTTTTTTTTTTTTTTTTTTTTTTTGGCTGCACCGTGTGGCATGTGGGATCTTAGTTCCCCAACCAGGGATCGAACCTGCACCTGCTGCACTGGAAGCACGGAGTCTTAACGACTGGACCTCCAAGCAAGTCCCATCAATCTTCTTTCTTTATCTTTGTTTTTCAGCAGTTTAATTATGATATGACTAAGGGTGATTTATTTTGCATTCATCCCACTTGTGGTTTTCTGGGGTTCTTGATTTTGTAGCTTAGTTGTGTTATTTTCAGCAAATTTCGGAAGTTTTTGGCCATTATTTATTCAGACATTAATTGCCCCATCCCTTTCTCCTCTTTTTCTGGGACTCTATTTTCACATACTAGACCTTCTCACATCACTTCACATGTGACTGAGACTGTGATTATTTAAAACAACAACAAAAAACGTGTTTCTTTGTTCTTCCAATTGGGTAATTTCTGTTGGTCTCCCTCACCCTTTCTTCTGCAGTTTCCACCTACTGTTCATCCCACCCAGTAATGTTTTTAAAGTTCAGATTTTGTACTTTTCAGTCCTTTTCAAAGCATTAATCTTTGAAAAGGCAGAATACCAAGTTCTGCTAAACTTGGCCAAAAATAGGCAACAGCTTCCCCTGGTTTCTCTGTCCTCCAGGAGCAGCCCTCTGCCTGCGGCCATCCAGGATTCTCAGCCTCCACTTACCCCAGAACCCTTAGAAAAAAGGTGCTTCTTCACTGTCAAGTCCCCATTATCATTTTACCACTAGGATTTTCAACTCTTTCCACTCATGATTTTGAGGTGAGAGTAATCTCACTCTGCCTATCCAAGGCTTTTGGTCTAGTTGCTTTGGTTTTCATGCAAAGCTTCAAAATGTACCGCATAATAAACCAGCTGTGTGTGAAGTCCCTAATTTCTCTAATTTTGTTACTTTGATGCTGAGTGACCACTATGACTTTGTGGAAGGGGTGCTTTTCTTGGGTCAATCTCTGCTCCTCAACCTCCAGACCATGTAGGAAAATGCCACAAGGGAAGCGCTGCTATCTTCAGCTCACATCGGAAATGTTTTCCTCTCTCTGGACTTTCGGTGCATCCAGTACCCATTGATTCCACAGCTTTAAGGTATCTTTGAAAACGTAATTCTTGTAATTTATCTAGCTTTTCTAATTCTGTCAGCAGTTTTGTGGGCCACATGTGGCTTACTACATTCTACTTTGAAGCAGCAGTCCAGTTTTGCCAGTTTTGAACTTGATATGAATTACATAATATATATTATTTATTTTTGTCTGGCTAATTTAACTCAATATTATCCTTTTTAGATTTTCATCATTTCCTTGCATGTTTAGTCTCATTGCTGTAGATTATTCCATTTCATGATTACAACAAAATTTATTGCATTCTATTGTTAATGGGTATTTGAGAAATTTCCACTTTCTGGCTATAACGAATAGTGTTGCTTTGAAAATTCTTATAAATGTCTGTTTTTGAATATATAAATACATGTAATAGAATTGGGTCATGGGTACACATGTGTTCGTTTTTAGTAGCTATTATTAAACAGATTTCCAAAGTGGCTGTTCCTATTTATGTTTCCATCACTAGTGTATAAGAGTTTCCATTTATATTTTTAATTGTCTGTAGTTTCTCTAAGACCTTTTACCGTGTTTTTATCAGGGCATTGCTTTTTCTATTGTTTTAGATAAATATTTTATATAATAAAAATATTAACCATCATATGTGCAGCAAATATATTCCCATATATTCTGTTCTTCCTGTTTTAATTTCAACGATGCCAAACATAATGTGTAAATTCCTTTGGATTACTCATACTATGAATTATTCATATATCTGCTTCAGTTCATTAGAGTACATAATTAAACCTTAACTTTACCACAACAATAAACTCCTTATCAACAGATTTACCTGTCAGTATTCAATACTGACATACTGAAATATCTTATATTTATAAAACAAAATAGGAATAATCTAGATTCGCTGTTGTTCCTTGGGAAGATAGAATTACAAAATGGTAAATAGCACAAAAAAGAAAAAGAAAGAACAAAGGATGCCTGTATTTTCAAATGTTTATGGCTATATAATCAGAATAAAATTGATCTATAATTAATAAGATGAGGCTGGTTTGTTTTCGGGATTTTTTTTGGTTTTAGTTTAACTTTTTTTGTTTTTGCCTTACTTTGGATTTCCACAAAATACTGCATATGAATATTTCTCCAGCATGCCCATCTGAAAGAGGCCTTTTTAACTGATACTTTACTAGCCACATCACATTCCATTACCTCAGTTGTGACTAATATCAGGTGATAAATAAACAATGTTGAGCTACTGTTGAGGAACCAACTCTCCTATCCTAACTGTAACAGTTAGAATCACATAATGACAAACTAACAAGCAATGCAATATGCCCAAATAATATTTATCTTGATATTCAGTAAAATAATATATTTTTGTAACACTATCTTCTGGAGAATTTACACTTAAAAATACAATAGAGAACCAAGGCTATATCTGTTAATGATAAAAATCTCAAATTTATACAGAAGAGAGTAATAAGCTCCAACACTTTAAATTGGCTTTAAATCCACAAAATGTGTCATAGTGTTTAATCTCTGCCTCATTTAAAGTATATTTCAAGCAAATGCCTTATTGGCTAAACACAGGATAAATAAATCAAAGAGTCAAAGTTATAAATAATTATATCCACAAACAGTGCTCCACTAACCGAAGTAAAACCATGTCTAAATTCTTAGTTTGCTTTCAATTTCATTGAGTTTTTCAACATTACCTTGAAACAACAGTGTTTTCCAACAATAGACTTTATCTTCTCCCACCAGTACATCACTGGCTTGTCGTTGCACTAAAAGCCTACAGCCTACTTTGCACTGGATAGATGGATGCAAATGCTTACCTCTACTAATACGTGTCCACTCACTACCCACAGGAAACATGTAGACAAAATGAAAAAACATTTCAAAATGAGCTGAAGTAGATGACTACTTGGAGTTATGTGCCACCTAAGGCGCCGATCACATTTACTGGCACAGAAAATGATAAAGGTATTTACAAATGAAAAGACAAAACTGCAGTCAAAGGACATCTTATGCGTATATATGTGTTAGTTCTTTTTATGAGCTTTGAAGGGACTCGAAATCATGATATAACCATTTTATTTCTATCTTGCAATTTATTCTTTTATATTAACTTTTCTTGGGTGATTTCATCAGTCAGTATCCAAAACTGCCAACCCAAGAAATGAATGACCAGAACTTTACCAATCACATTATTCTTCTAATGGGTTACCCACTTCCTGCAAAGCAATGTGACAAAGAAATTAACTGAGAATTCTAACTACCTTAAAAGTTGAAGATGGCTGTGACTTTGTGAGAAAGCCAACTGTCATTACAATGAATCTACCTATTTAAAAAGTCTTATTTAAAGAAATATTCATTTGAAACGCTCTGGTTTAGGTTAGAAGATAATCTTCACAATGTATTACTAGAAAACAAAACTATGAGTTAGAATTGTCAAATATAGAAAGCGCGACCTAAAGACAAACCTGTGTGTCTTTGTAAATAGCTAGTCTCAGGTTTTAAGAGAGGAAAGCAATTTTCCAAAATGTACAAAGCATTTTGAAAAGTTATTCAGAAGACTTTTCTCCCCGTAAGGACTGGTTATCAGCATCTTTGTAGTTGCATAATGCAGAAGCTGTTCCTTTATTCCTGTGCATCTGACTTGGATCTTTGAGGATAAAGAAAAAATGTCTATTCCATAAAAACCATTCAACCTATCTAAGGAGCTAGAACTGAGATTTAATACCACTGAGAAAACCTCTGGTTGTTTACTTGACTTATCAAGAAGTCAACAACCCAGCATTCAGAGAGAGAAAATAATATCTGATAGAGGCCTCAATCATGCAAAATAACAATAACCAAATACCTGAGAACAAGGAGATACTGTTAGCATCTGCCACTTGATTAAAAGGAGGTTTAACCAGGAAACAGAATGGTTTAAAGTAATGCAAAATAAAATTCAGAACAGGTTTGAATTGTGTTTAGCTAAATATATCTATACCTATAATCTGCTTTATTGGACAGACACACTGAAGCCAACTAAGATTGCATTATGTTACTCAGGTTATAAGATAATTTTGCTTTTTTTAGTGATTTTATTTACAAGCTATCTTTTGCCTGAGATTTACTGCACAGGAATAGGAATTGCTTTCACCAGAAAACTGAATGTGTAACTGTTCAGGCAGCCCATGGAATCAACTCTCTGAAGAATGTTGTTACCCATAACCCCTCAGGGGTTGTAATTGCTGAAAGATACCACTTATCAATTCAATAATCCTCCAAGTATTCTTCCCTTTAACCAATGAAAAAAGACCAAACCTATGGGCTGTTAAGAAATTATTTAAATCCTATTATACCCAGAAAGAGTAATACCCCGTACCTTTACTTCTTTCCCCCTACTCCAACCCTGCAATCTAACAAGAACCCCATCATCACTAATGTGAGTCAAAAGGCCAAGTCCCCTACCAGTCCCCAGGCTTCCCCCAGCGTGCCTCTCTGCAGCCTTAGAAAATATTATTTCTTTGAGAAGCAGACTGGATTCTGGAAATTAGAAAAATAAACTCAGCAGCTCCCTTTCCCTCCACATCAAGCTCTAAGGTTTTCGCCAATTCTGAGTCAAACCAATAGCTAGCACACTCAGAAGCTAAGGAGGCCATGCATGGGAAAATATGCATGAGGTTTTGCAAGATTCTGAGAATTTCACTGAAGCCCAAGAGCAGGACCTAATAAACTGTGTTTTTGGAGGCAAACTTGGTGCTTAAAACTATACGTACTCCTGAGAAGGTCGACTTCAATAAACTTTGGTGTCTCCTACATTTTGGGGTGGAGAAACTACATCAGGCAGATTGAGTCTCCCTGACCTTGAGGCTGGAAGATTACAGAGAGACTTGAGAACTGAATAGCTTTTCAAGGAGCAATAGTAATTGTAAATTCTTGCAGTTGTAAATTCTTTCCCTCCTTCTTTGATATATAAATCTTCTCCCAGCCTCTGGCCAATTTTACAACCCAAAAATGTCTTCTTCAAGGATCCAGGCGTCTTCCCTTTGAAATGCAGGCATCAAGAAAGACAGTGCCCAGAAGAAATAGCCCATCTGAATTCAAATCCATATCTATTAAAGACATTGAATCATAATTAAAACTTTCTAAAACAGAAAGCAAAAAAAAAAAGGGTTCAGTAGTGAGTTCTACCAAACATTTAAGGGAGAAATTATACTAATTTCCTACAATCTCTTTTAAAGAACAGAAGCAGAGGGAATACTTCTTCACTCTTTCTATGAGGCCAGCATTACTCTAATACCAAAAATAGACAAAGACATTACAAAAAAAGAAAACCAGACCAATCTTTCTCATGAAAATAGATGCAAAAATCCTCGACAAAATATTAGCAAACTGAATTCATATCCCAGATGTGCAAGACTGGTTCAACACTCAAAAATCAATGAATGTAATCTATCACAGCAACAGGCTAAAGAAGAAAAATGACATCATCATATCAATTGCTGCAGAAAAACCATGTGACATAATTCAACTTTCATTCATGAGAAAAACTCTCAGAAAATTAGAATAGAGGGAAGCTTTCTCAACTTGATAAAGAACATGTACAAAAAGCCTACAGCTAACACCATACTTAATGGTAAGAAACGTGAAACTTTCCCACTAAGATCAGGTGTATAGCAAGGATATCCCCTCTCACCACTCCATTCCAACATTGTACTGAAAGTCCTTGCCAATACAATAAGACAAAAAAAAAAAAAAAGAAAAGAAAAGGTGTGTAGACAGAAAAAAAAAAGACATAAACGGTCTTTGTTTATAGATAACATGGTCGTCTGTGTAGAAAATCTGAAAGAACTGACCAAAAAACTCCTGGAACGAATAAGCGATTACAGCAAGGTTGCAGGATATGAGGTTACTATACAAAAGCCAAATGCTTTCCTACATACCAACAATGTACAAGTGGAATTTGAAACTAAAACCATAATACTATTTATATTAACACCCACAAAAATAAAAAACTAAGGTAAAAATCTAATAAAGTATGTGCAAGATCTATATGAAGAAAACTATAAAACTCTGATGAACAAACTCAAAGAAGTACTAAATAAAGGGAGAGCTATTCCATCTCCACGAATAGAAGACTCAATATTATCAAGATGCCAGTTCTTCCCAACTTGATACATAGATTCAGTGCAATCCTAAGAAAAATCTCAGCAAGTTATTTTATGGATACTAACAAACTGATTACAATCATTATATGAAGAGGCAAAAGACCCAGAATAGCAAACACAATATTGAAGGAGAAGAATGAAGTTTGAAGACTGACACTATCCAACTTCAATACTTACTGTAATACTATAGTAACCAAGACAGCGTAGTATTGGAAAAATAATAGAAAAATAAATCAATGGAACAGATTAGAGAGCTCAGAAATAGACCCTCATAAACAGAGTTGACTGATCTTTGACAAAAGAACAAAGGCAATACAACAAGCAAAAATAGACTCTTCAAAAAACAGTGCTGGGGGGCTTCCCTGGTGGCGCAGTGGTTGAGAGTCCGCCTGCCGATGCAGGGGATACGGGTTCGTGCCCCGGTCTGGGAAGATCCCACATGCCGTGGAGCGGCTGGGCCCGTGAGCCATGGCCGTTGAGCCTGCTCGTCCGGAGCCTGTGCTCCACAACGGGAGAGGCCACAACAGTGAGAGGGCCACATACCACAAAAAAAAAAAAAAAAAAACAGTGCTGGAAAAACTGGACATCCTTAAGCAAAAAATATTAATCTTGACACAGATCTTTCTCTCTTCACAAAAATTAATTCCAAAATGGGTGATAAACCTAAACATAAAACTGAAAACTATAAAACTCCTAGAAGATAACACAGGGGAAAATCTAGATGACCCTGGGTGCGGCAATGACTTTAATATACAAAAAACACATGACACATGAAACAAACAACTGATAAACTGGACTTCCTCAAAATTTAAAACTTCTGCTCTGCGAAAGATAATATCAAGAATTAGAAGACAAGCCACCAGGAGAACATATTTGCAAAACTCATATCTGATAAAGGACTGTTACCAAAAATATATAAAGAAACTCTTAAAATTCAATAATAAAAGTCAACTTAACTAAAAAATGGGCAAAAGATCTGAACAGACACCTCGCCAAAGAAGATCTACAGATGGCAAATAATCATATGAAAAGATTCACCACATTTTATGTCACTGGGGAAATGCAAAGTAAAACAGCAATAAGATACCACTACACACCTATTAGAATGGCCAAAATATGGAATACTGACAATACCAAATGCTGACAAGAATGTGGAGCAACAGGAAATCCCTCACACATTTAAACTTAGACAGTTTCACGAGTTGGCAAGGAGGTGTAGAGCTCCTGGAATTCTCAGATATTGCCAGTGGGAATGCAAAATGGTACACCACTTTGGAAAACAGTTTGGCATTTTCTTAACAAAACTAAACATACTCTTACCACGTGATCCAGATACTCCTTGGCTTTACCCAAAGGAACTGAGAATGTAAGTCCACACAAAGGCCTGTACACAAACATTTATAGCAGCTTTATTCATAATTGCCAAAACTTGGAAGTAACCAACATGTCCTTAAGTAGGTGAAAGGATAAACTGTGGTACATCCACACAATGGAATATTATTCAATGCTAAATAAAAGGAGTTATCAGGCCATGAAAAGACATGAATGGATTTTTAAATACCTATTACTAAGTGAAAGAACTCAATCTAAAAATGCCTATATACTGGAGGATTCTAACCATACCACATTCTGTAAAAGGCAAAACAATGGAGACAATCAAAACATTAGTGGTCATCACTGGAGGCGAAGGGAGCAAGAGATGAATAGGCAGAGCTCAGAAGATTTTTAGGGCACTGACACTATCCTATATAATACTATCATGATGAACATGTATCGTAATACATCTGTGCAAACCCATAAAATGTACAGTATCAAGAGTGTACTCTAAGGTAAACTATGGATTTGGGGACACTGTAACGTGTCAACGTTGATTCATCCTTGGTAACAAATGTACCATTATGGTGAGTGATGTTGACAATGGGGGAGGCCATGCATGTGAGGAGGTAGAGCATATATGGGAAATCTCTGCACCTTCTTCTCAATTATGTTATGAACCTAAAACTGCTCTAAAAAATAAAGTCATAAAAAAAAATACAGTGCATTCTTTTTGAAGGCTGAATAATATTCCATTGTCTATATATACCACATCTTCTTTATCCCATTCATCCATGGATGGACATTCACGTTGCTTCCACATCTTGGCTATTGTGAAATGTGCTGCAGTGAACGTGAGTGTGCAAATATCTCTTAAAAAAAGATTCTTATAAAAGAAGGAAATCATGTCATAAGTGACAACATAGATGAACCTTGAGAACATGATGTTAAGTGAAATAAGCCAGTCATTGAAGGACAAATACCACAAGATTCCATGTGTATGAGGTCTCTTAAGCAGTCAAACTCATAGAGGCAGTAAGAATCATGGTTGCCAGAGGCTGGAGGGAGGAAAAAAATGGGGAGTTACTGTTCAGTGGGTATTAAGCTTCAGTTATGCAAAGTAAAAATGTCTAGAGATCTGTTGTACAATATTGTAGTTACTGTACTGTACACTTAAAATTCTGCTCAGAGGGTAGGTTTCATGATCTTATGTTATGTTTTTAGGGGTTTTTCTCCCACAATGAAATACATATAGTGCTCCTATCTCCCAGTATCTGTAAGGGGTAACTTAGATAAGCACCAATTAATAAACACAAATGGCCTAATCACATTGACCAACCTGCCTGCTAAATTCAAATAGCTCATCTGAGTAGTGATAACTGTTGGCTCCTATGTCGCAGACCCAAAGATGAAGAAACTGCAATGTCTTTCACCTTCTGTAGAACATCCCAATAATAAAACGTAAGCCACAATGATGTAATGAAGGAAACTTACATGCCACTTTAGGAGATAGAAAGCCAGAGACAAGAGGAAAATTAGAGTAATCAGAAAACCTGCTCAGAAAATTAGAACTTCTGGAAAAGACAAATGGATATTTGAATAAAATTTAGTTCAGCTCAGGCATGTCTGTACGTGCACACGTGCATACACGCATACACACACACACACACACACACACACACAGTTAATAAACTTGATTTCCAAACTAAAAAGTCATTAAACAAAATAAAAGAGTGTATTATCAACACCAGGAACCAAAACTGTAGCTTGGAAGATCAAGAGCTGCATTACAAAATTCAGAGCAAAAATAAAACCCAAAAAACAAAACTGAGATGGAAAATATGAGGGAAAAGATAAGAGATAAGAGATTTGGAGGACAGATACAGCCTAATATTCAAATAATAGAAATTTCAGAAAAAGAATAGATGAAGGCAAAGTGATAACTGACCTATAAAGAGAATTTTTCTGAGGTGAAGAATAATTTAAACGGACATTTCAAATGATTCATCAAGTTCCAAACTTCATTGCTAAGAAGGATTGCTCGACCTACGAATTAAAATTTCAGAAATCTGAAAACAAATAAAATAATGTATGAGTTTAAAAATCACAATGGGAACAAGTTACCTAAGGGAAAAGAAAACCAGACCAGTATGAGATTTCTCACAGGAACCCCTGGTAGCTATCAGACTGTGGAATAAAATTTAGAACTAATTGAAAGACAAGCCTGGAAACACTAGAATCCTTTCACCAGCCATGATATCTATCACCCATCAGGGTGAAAAAACAGTATTTGAAGACAGACAATAATACAGAGAGTATCTCCCATATACTATATGTGAAGAAAATACTTAGAAAAATACTCTAACCAAACAACCAGGTCAGAATTCGAGATGAGGGAAGGTTTAAGTCAAGCAAAGAGTAGAGAGTGGGCTGAAATAGTTATGTCTTATGCACCTGATTATGGGTGCTGGGAAAGTGAAGGTCATTGTTAATGATAATGGAGGGTAGTTTGAAACAATATATAAAAAAATTAGCCTTTGGCCTTTATCTTCTCCAGCAATAACAAACTTGAAAATAAAATGGAAAAGTATACCATTTATAATACATATAAACATTACAAAATACTAAGTGAATTAATAAAAAAGGCATAAGACATATGATATATGAAGAAAAACATACAATTGTATTAAAAGTTATTAACAAGATCTGAACCAAATAGGAAGGTCCTTGGGTGGGAAGACATAGTATCATAAAAATGACAATTTTCCCCTAAATTAGCAGATACATTTAATGGAATTACAAATAGAATCTCAACAGGAATTTAAGTAGAATTGAATAAAATAATTTGGGAATTATGGGAGGAATAGGTATCCAAAAACAGCTAATGAAATCATGTAATAGAAGACCAGCGAGCAGGTTCTTAAGAACTTATGATAAAGCCAATGTATTATTACCATATTCAGTATGTACTGGTATAGAAATAAACTAGATCAATGGAATGAAAGAGAATCTAGAAATGGATCTTGCTATATATAATTAGTAGAGAAAGAACAGATTATTAAATAAATGTTGGCACAATTAGCTATCTAAAAACTGTAATGATTTATCCCTATTTTGTATCATTGCAAAACACAAATTCCTGATTAATTATAAACTTAATTGTAAAAAAAAGTTAGGTGACAGCATATATGGTCAAGGGACAAAAAAACTAGACAAAATTGGAATCCCACAAATTATGTATATCTGATTATATGAAACCTTTTCTGAGGCAAACAAGTCAATAGAAAAATGCCAAGCAAATGGTAGGCCAAAGGATTAATTATCCATTAATATCTACAAATGTATTAAAAAGTATTAAAATTAATAGGAAAAAAACAGCTGAATAGAAATAAGGGCAAAGGACAGTGAAAAGGCAGTTCACAAAGGAAAAATGTTTAAATCTACCAATAGTCGGGGAAACGTAAATAAAGCACAATGAAATATCACTTTACACCTAATAGACTTACAAAGATTAGAAAAAATAGCTCTAACACCAAATAATGGCAAGGATGTGGGAGAAAAAGGCCCTCTACTATATTTCTGGGAGTGCAAAGTGTTACAGCCTTTTTGGAAAGTGATATAGCAACATCTATTAGAATTATAAATGCATTTACTTTTCCAACTCCTGGGAATATGCTCCATAGAATAAAAGCCCCAACTCATTAACACTTATATAAGGGATGATTATTGCTCTTCTGCTCATTTTGACCAAAAATAAACACAGAAACAGAAACAAAGCCTTGTTAAGTGAATGCCCATATATAGGGAAATGGTTGAACAGATGATGACATGTCACACAATGGAATATTATTCAGCTATTAAAGAGCGTGAATTAGAAGTTTACCAGTTGACCTGGAAGCACTTCCAATGGATGATGACATGTCACACAATGGAATATCATTCAGCTATTAAAGGGAGTGAATTAGAGGCTTACCAGTTGACCTGGAAGCATTTCCACTGAAGGGTAGCAGAACATGCCACCCCATAATATGCCACTTTGCATACAGATTATTTTGAGCTGAAGGCCAAGAGAAACTCTCTGCCTTCCCCTTATCTAGCTGAAGGCAGAACATGTACTCCTCTTGTGAAGATGACCCCTCTCTACTTCTCACACCAGGAACGGAATAATAATTTTATCGCTGGAGACAAGATGGCATTGAGAAAAAGGGTCTACACAAAGAAACCTTACTAACTGGGCTTATTTACCACTAGCTTCTCCTAAAATTTGTCTTCCCTCAATTTGCCACCCCTAGAAGTTCAAAGTCCTTTTCCTTTGTCTTCTCCCTTTTCTACAAAATTAATGTTCTGTGATAGGACGCCATCTAAGTCCAAATTCTAACAACCCCTCTGAGTTACTCACCGCTAAGTTTGCTCCCATATGAAGTGTACAGAATGTGTTAATAAACTGTTTTTCTGTTGTTGTGTTTTTGTTTGTTTTATTTATTTCTTTTACATCTTTATTGGAGTATAATTGCTTTACAATGGTGTATTAGTTTCTGCTTTATAACAAAGTCAATCAGCTATACATATACATATATCCCCATATCCCCTCCCTCTTGCGTCTCCCTCCCTCCCACCCTCCCTATCCCACCCCTCTAGGTGGTCACAAAGCACCAAGCTGATCTCCCTGTGCTATGCGGCTGCTTCCCACTAGCTATCTGTTTTACATTTGGTAGTGTATATATGTCCATGCCACTCGCTCACTTTGTCCCAGCTTACCCTTCCCCCTCCTCGTGTCCTCAAGTCCATTCTCTACGTCTGCGTCTTTATTCCTGTCCTGCCCCTAGGTTCTTCAGAACCATTTTTGCTTTGTTTTGTTTTTCTGTTGTTAATATGTTGTTTTGTCAGTCTAATTTAGAGAAGCCCAGACAATGAACCTAAGATGGGTTCCCATACTGTATTGTTGAATCAGAAAATGAAGGGACAGGAAAATGTGCAAACCGTAATTATTTGCAATATAAGTGATTACAAATATACATATAAATGATTACAGATCACATAAACATATTTATAGGTTTATATATAAACATATAAATTATTATATCATTATAGTATCATATGAAACAGAAACTTGGAAGGATAAATATTAGGACACCACCAAGAATTACCATGCTTTTGGAAGCGGTTAGTATGGTGATTTGTGTTGAAGATGGAGAATAGCAAAAAGAATCAGGCCAAAAAAAAAAAGAACAGAATAAAAGAGTATTAAAAATTGAAAACTATTTAAATATGCAAAATTATATATGTGAATAGAATTTTTTAAAATTAAAAAATGGTGATCACTCTGTTGTCTTTAAAGCTCTTTCCTCAGTGACTAGGAAAGGTTGTGTGGGTATGTCTAGGAAACGGCAGGGAGGCAGCAGGTCCACAGGCTTTGGTGGTGGACTGAAGAGTTCAGGTCCCAGCCCCATCACTGACCGGAGGTGAGACTTCCACTGCATTGCACTGTTCACTTTTCCCAACTCAAAATTTCCTCAGCCATGGAATAACACTGTGAAAGGTTATTCATAAACAAAATGCAACAACGTAATTAAACTGCTTAGCCCAGTGCCTGATACATATAAAGTGCTCAATAAATATTGGCTATTAATACTAACATTCTTACAGCTGCTGCAAACCGGCCAGTTGTAGGTCCTTCTTGGAGGAAAGGAGAGGTGGACAGCAAGATGGATCTGAGGTTCAGACATGAGTGACTTGGAGTCACGGCGCTATATTTTAAATTCTCCTTCCTAAGTTTTGATTGGGCAGCAAAGAAAGTTGAAACCTTTTAATATGATCTTCAAGATCCTCAAAATCAGTCTTTCACCCAAGTGCAATAATTCTCTTGTGCCCAGACATTCTATTTGTTTCCCAAACAATTCTTGCAATACCTACTCAGAGCTGCTATTAGGATCAAATAGGGAAGATGCAGACCAAAAAAAAAATTGTTTTTTTGATATCCTACTGCCTGCCAGGCACTGTGCTGCATGCAGTAATACTGAAAAGTGCGTTCTATCTCCCCCATTTTGCAGATAAAGGAACTAATATTCCCGTAGTTTAAAATGAATGTCAAAGTTTGTTTTGATGTTAGATGCGTCTAGTTCCAAATCCCAGGCTTGTCTAATGCAGCTTGTTGCCATCAATGTATACATGTTCTATAAACAGTAAATATTCTACGAATTTAAAAGTAGCAGCATATTTAATGGGAGGTTTCAGTTGTCTTAGAGTCTTGGTTGAGGTTCTAAAATTGAGGACAGCAGGTGATAAATATTCACACATTCTAAACAGAGGTGCCAGACACTCCTACCCAGACATGTTGAGATAAATCTAAACATGGCCTTACCTTCTTTGTCACCTGTCACCAGGCTGTGTAAAGTTAATTAGGTAATGGTGCTTTTAAAGAACTTGTTAGCAGAGGACAGGGTTGGGATTTTCACCTCCCCACTTTCAGACTGTATTCAAGAAGCATCCCATTACAGAAAGAGCTGGCGATTGGGCATCTGAAATACAGGACACTGTGCCGGATTATAAGAGCCCCAGACAGGAGAGAACTTGTTCCTTTACTTCTATTCCCTACTCCCATCCCAATCCTGGAGGACCTATAGACTGAAGAGCTTTGGGGGAAAAAAATAGTATAAGAACAAAATGGAGGAAGAGAGAAAAAAAATAGATAATTCGTCCATCCCTCCTTCCCCACTGTTGGTCTGGGGAATTTTTGTGTCAGGACTGAGCTGGAAAGATAGAGCGATGCCTTAAATTGGATTAGAGGTGAAAGTTATGATATATGATTGTACTATATTTTTAATATCAGAGAATGACAGTTCTAATAGCCAATGATTGTTCTAATATTATTTCTGGAAAGATCTGAAATCTTCCTGAGGTATTCCCCAGTGGCAGAGAAGGGAGATCCAACCAAGTCTGTTGGAGGGCAGTGGTGCGAGAAGGAATAATACCATTTATCCCTTATTGACTAGTGACATAAGAAACCACTTGCTTCTCCCCTCTGCTTTGGGTGACATTGTTCATATACATTGTTCTCTTGAAATTCTGGCCAGCATTCTAATCTCACCTTCCATGATCCTGCTTCTATAATGTCTTTCATAGTGCCTCTGGATAAATTAATCTTTTTTTTTTTTTCCTATGTTCCCCATAGCCTTACACCCAATCAATTAT
Source organism: Lipotes vexillifer (assembly GCF_000442215.2). Classification (NCBI taxonomy): domain Eukaryota; kingdom Metazoa; phylum Chordata; class Mammalia; order Artiodactyla; family Lipotidae; genus Lipotes; species Lipotes vexillifer. The sequence continues at coordinate 1,604,763 of NW_006790911.1, read as the reverse complement.
ACATTTGTAGCCATGAGTATAGTCAGACTCCTCTGAAACAGTGAGCTCCTTCAGGATGGGTATGGAGTTTTGTCTTCTCCCAAATCCTTAGCACAGTACCTTCCTGATGCTAAATGCTCCGTGCTAGCTGATTAAGTTGCTGTGGAATGAACTGCTCATTGAAATTAGTCACAGAAACCCAGACCATGCTGTATCTGCTCTGCCCCAATACCTCTCGAGGAGAAATCCAGAAATCATCCCCCAGGTAGAAGAACACTGTGTCTGCTTTCCTGTGAACTTCCCAGGTAAGAGTCAAGACAACTGACACAGCTGAACATTTATGAAAATAGAGACCCAGAAGCCACTGGTGAACGAAGCAAACAACTATTAGATGCCTACTATTTGTCAGGCCTTAGGAATGAAAGGTAAAGAAGATAGCACCCGCCCTGTTCTTTTAATCTATGTTTAGAGCTATTTAAAATAGATCTCAGTTTGGAAAATGTATGATCATCATTTGCTGAGAGCACTGGCAGCTTAAATTCGGAGCTGATGGAGCTCTGGCTGTGAGTTATCAGTTCTATAAGATGAAGATACGGAAACTAAAGTAGGAATAGGCTGAGGGTGATGAAGCACCAGCACCAGTCCCTTCCACAGACATCCTTTACTGGGAGTGTGTGATGAGTGCACAAATCCCAACCCAACCACTGACAATAATGTCACACCCTAGATGCACACTAAGTATACAAGCTTATCATAACCCTGACCAAGAAGGCCTTCACGCTGTTCTCTGCTTGACTAAACTTCAGATGGTTTCTTTCTGATGATAGGCCCCTGACCTCTCTTTCCTTAGAGTATTTACTTTAGAAAACGTGTAATTGTAAATTCTTTCTCTACCTCTTCGATGTAAATCTTCTCCCAGGTTCTTGCCAGTTTTACAACCCAGGAATGTCTTTTTCAAGGACCTGGGGATCATCCTTTTGAAATGCAATTGAGAAAGCACCCCTATCACTCAGTCTCTGTGGGAAGCCAGGAGCCTAACTTCCAAAAGCATCAATTAGTAAACCCAGATGGCCTCATCAATTGCACATGGACCGCCTGCCCCCTAATGTCCTCCAGTACTTTTCTACTAGCTCACCACAGTGCTGAAAAGCTCTCCAGCCTTTTGTTTCAACGGAGTTGAGTTCAATTTCTCTTCCCTGTTGCCTTAGTCTTTATTAAATTCTTTCTTGTCTGTTTAATTTCACCCAGTACAAGTGTTCTTTGACAACCACTGTAAAGCACTTCAGCCATAACACAGTGATGGTCATAGCTGTGATTAGTAAAATATTTAATAAAATTTCTTCACCCTATCAACCAGTAGTTTTTAGCCAAGAGCAATCTTGCCAAACAGGGGACATTTGGTAAAGTCTAGAGACATGCTTGGTTGTCACAATTAAGGAGGAGGGGAAGAAGATTTGCTTTTGGCATCTAAATGGGTAGAGGTCAGGGATGCTGCTAATCATTTTACAATGTACAAGGCAGCCCCTCAAAACAAAGACTAATTTGGTGCAAATGTTAATGATGCATGGTTGAGAAACGCTGCTATAAATAATTAAGACCCTAAGGGCACTCCTTCCTAAGTCTCAGCCTTTTCAACGAGATTAGGTTATACCACAAAGCCTCCACCAGAATCAGTTTATAGTTCCTAAAAACAATAAAAGCAGGCAACTGAAAAATAACTATGAATACAGTCATCCCTCACTATTCAGCGGATTGGCTCCAGGCACCCCGACAGATACCAAAATCTGTGGGTGCTCAAGTCTCTTACATAAAATGGCAGAGTACAGTCGGTCCTACAAGATGCAGAACCCACAGATGGGGACGGCCAACTGCAGCTCTGGAAAAGGATCTCACTGAGAAACACTTTGAGACCAAGCTAACTCTTCAAACCCCATTATTTTTTTATGAGAATTTAAGATCCAGATAATCCAATTTGTGAGCTCATGGAATCACTTTGGACTCATAATCACATCAAGGTATTTCCTAGTAAGAATCTAATCAGATGCTTAATTAGTCTATATAGGCTAATGAACTGCCACTCTGGCGTTATCTCCTTTAGAGGTCCATCTCAATCAGTCTGGGTACACAATAATAACCATGATTAATCCAATATAGATTGCCACACCTATCACTAGCTCACTGACAAAAGAATGGCTCTTCATTAGCCCATGGCCCCCTTAGAAGAATTACTAGGTTTGCAAATGCTCTCTTAGTAGCTGGCAGGTTAACTTAAATAGGTTACCTGATTTCTATTTCACTTACTCAAAAAGCAGTTATTGTAGCAATAATAAAGAACAAACACATACTTAATTCACATGTTGATCTCATTTTATTTGGCAAGCACACAATAAAAAAATTAAACACCTTCCCTCCTCCCCTTTTGCCCACAGCTAGAAAACCTGTATAAGGACAAACTAACTTAAAGTGATTCTATGTACTTCAGATGTAAATGAGTTGGGCTTATTTTGTAATGTAAGACCCTAGTGAATTCTCACCAACTCCACATTGAGTAACAGACCTTCGATATTATGCCTTATTTTCATTTATCCCACGTTTAGAGCTTCTATTATTTACATGTGTCTTGTGCTTTCTTGGTAATATGTTAAAAGATTATCTGAGTTTCCTCAAGAGCTTTTTTTTTTCATTTATTTTTTATTTTTTCTTTCCCGCGGTACGCGGGCCTCTCACTGTTGTGGCCTCTCCCGTTGAGGAGCACAGGCTCCAGACGCGCGGGCCCAGCGGCCATGGCTCACGGGCCCAGACGCTCCGCGGCATGTGGGATCTTCCCGGACCGGGTCACGAACCCGTGTCCCCTGCATCGGCAGGCGGACTCTCAACCACTGCGCCACCAGGGAAGCCCAAAAGCTATACTTTAAATTTAAAATGCATTAGTCTATGAGCAGTGAAAGCATGAAATCCCTTAAGTCTCCACTCAATAATTCACTACTAAATCAATATCTAAAGAATGTTTTTAAGCCATCAAACTAAAGGAAACTTAAAATTGAAAACAATGGATATCTTCCTCCCCAAATTTTCTAAACTAATTATTCCTTCAGATAGACTTGTCAGTTCCGAATTGAACATGACGGGTTTCTGAGATCCTGGGAAATGAGAGAGATCTTATTTCATTTTCTATTCCTACATAAAGCAGAGCTGTATTAAAAATTTCAAATTTCTTCCCTCTTTATGAGCTCCAGAGGGTACATTTTGGTTAGTTCAATATGCTATTCCTACTTTAACTCATAAGTTCATTTTTCAATTTTATCCTAAAATTTGAGTCAAAGAATAAAGTCTTCAAAGTACTAGTTCTCTCTAATGTACTTCTAAAAAGAGGAACATTAAGGGTAACCTCAATGAGGTACAGATCAGGACAAAATGCTAAGAAGAACTTAAAAAAAAAAAAAAAAGAATTATTAAGAGCGGGAATCCATAGAATCACACCCTTTATAATAACCCTAACACGAGAGCAAAGGATCTGTGTGACAGTCCATCTAAAAGAGAAAACTTTTTATCATCTAGAAATATTCTATAGACACTGTTTGGAAGGAGCTTTTCTGTGGACCACTTAGTACCAGCTATAGATTCTGAGCTAACAAAAGTCAGTTTGTTAGTTTGTCTGGAAAACAATACCATAGTCTAAGTAGATAAGGTTGTTACAGTTTAATCAGTGGATCTCAACCTTGGATGCATATTAAAAACACCTATGAAGCTTTTAAATACTTGAATGCCCATTCTGCCCCCCGATCAATTAAATCAGAATGTATAGGCTGGGAACCAGGCAACAGTATTTTTTTTTAAATGCTTCCCCAGGTGATATTAATATGCAGCTCAAGTTGAGAACAAATGCTTTTAAAAAATGGAAAGTTTATAACAATTGCCACTTTAGCATAGATTTAAAAGGAATATTTGGATATATTTTCATAACTGGAAATAGAATTGGTCAGAGTAAAAGAATTACCTTTCCATCCCCTACCTATAATATTTAGAATGAGGTTTAAAGCTACTACTGAAATAGGTTTTTAAATTTTTGTACTTTTTTTATAATACTCCAGCAAAACATTGAGATCATTTCCATATGTGTACATTCAGGTTGATGCAACTTGAGATGACATAGCCATTTATAAGACCCTAACCCATTCAATTGACTCCAGGTGAAATAGAAGATTCAGTCACGGGTTAGGCAACTTTTTCCTCAAAAACAGAACAGTAATATGAACTTTGGCATAAGAATATCATAATATAACAAAAGAAAGAATGCTTGGTTCCATGTATTTAACATTATTTTTAAAATACCATAGCTTGTATATTAACTTACTAAAAAAACAGTTGAGTACCTTTTAGGTACCTGGCGCCACACTTAAGCCCTGGGGATACAAGGTGTCTGAAAAGACACATCTGCCCCCATTGACATACAGTCCAGCTGGCTGGCTTGTAAGTCAGGCCAAAGACTGTGATGCCATCTGTACACCCACTGTGAACTCAAGATACTATTAAACTTCAGTAGTATGTCAAGTCACAAATGACTTGCCATTTGTCCATATAACACATTTTCAGGTCATCTTGGCTGACATTCTATGCCTTTCTCTATACCCCACCTTCTAAAAGATCAAGAAAAGACTGATAATATGAACATTACTAGTCGAGCTTGTACAGGTTTATGCAAAAATAAAAAAAATGGTAAATGATTCTCATATCTCCACTTCCCCCAAATTTTCTGTTCCATTCTTGCTTTCTTAATGTCTCATCACCATCATAATCACCATCATCGTTATTGTCACAACTCTCTAGGCTGAGTCTCTAATATGTAACTGGAAAATATGTCTGAAAGTAAAACTATGGCATTGGAAACAATAATTGGGAAGTTATTGTTGATCTACTTAGATTTTTTTCAGTCCTTTATTATTCTATATTTCCTTATAAGATTTTTGTGCTCACTATACTGTTACATAAATACAAGAAGATTACTCATAATCCACCACTATAGCAACCATATGTAATATCTGACATCTTTACAAGCTTTTCTCTATCAAGCTTTTACAAAATCACACTGAATTTAAAATTATGTATGCAGCTCTTTAATTTTATTCATATTTTAAGAATTTTAAATTCTCATTAATAACTCTATAAACCTGATTTGAAATGGTATATGGCTGAAATTCTTAATATTACAGAGTACTTCAAGAACTTCAGAATATTAATTTAATGAGCAAATATTTATACACTGCCTTCTATGTACCAGGTACTGGTCTAGATTCTGAAGATACAGAAGGGGCCAAAGACAAGATTCTTGTTCTGTGGAGTTTATATTCTAGCTGGGAGAAGCAGACAAGGGAAAATAAAAGATAATTTTATTCAAAAATGAAAGAGATCATTTTAGGCAGTAATTTTTATGTTAATAGTCATGGGACTGTGACTCTGGAGATGAGGCTGGTTAGCAACGGGAGGTGCATGGGAGAATATCCATCTCCAAGTAGACAATGTTTGATCTGAGATTTGAATGATAAGCAGGAATCAGCCAAGTGAAACTTTCAAGCATATGAAAATGTAAGAGGAGTGGAATAATGCTACCTTCCTGGAAATTCATTGCCTGGAATAGATCTTCATGAAGGTACAGGCAAAGAATGAGCAAGCCTGGAAAATGTCCCTTCCTTGCCAGCTCTCATATGGTTTCTCCTAAGCAAGATCTCAATCTTCCTTTATCCTTTCCCCAGAAGGCACTTAGAGGCCAATTCCTTGGTCACATAGCTCACCAATCACAAGAGAATAGACATGACCAAATTCTTCCCTAAACTTCTAACCAAAGATGTAGTTAGAATTTATAATAATCCGATTAAAATGTGTGCTGTCCTTTCTCTTTACCATAAATTTACCATGATTCTTGGTATTTCAACTTTATGTTGCTGTTAGTGTCGTTCTTGTCAATTTTGGAGCTGAACTGTGTCAAGCTTGTACAAATGATTTAGTAAGGCAGTTAAGAGCATGGGCTACAGGCAGATTCTAAGACATGACCTAAACTACTTAGGCCAGCCACAGTTTCCTTATCACAATCATAATAATGTGAGTTTTAAAATAAATGGTACAAGGACTTCCCTGGTGGCGCAGTGGATAAGGCTCTGCGCTCCCAGTACAGGGGGCCCAGTTTAGATTCCTGGTCAGGGAACTAGATCCCACATGCATGCTACAACTAAGAGTTCGCATGTCACAACTAAGGAGCTGTGGAACTGCAACTAAGGAGCCCGAGAGCCACAACTAAGGAGCCCGTCTGCCACAACTAAGACCTGGTGCAACCAAATAAATAAATAAATATTTTTTAAAACTTAAAAAAATAAATAAAAGAAATGGTACAGAAAACTCAGAGGCTGACACGCAAGCCTTTAATAAATAGGTAGGGTAGGTAGAGAGAGAGAGAAACAGCAAAAATGCGCACACACACACACACACACACACACACACACACACACACACACACACACACACACACACACACACACACACACACACACACACACACACACACACACCCCTTGAGATTATTTTAAATATTTTATGGATAAAGATCTTACTACATGGTAGTAAAAACAAGAATGAGTTATGCCATGTTACTCTTTGGCATCTTGAAACTTTATAGCTTAGGAGACTGCATGGGGTCTGCTGACTAAGAAGGGCTATCTACCCACTTTCACTTGGATGAATTATATAAGGTGGGACTTGGGGAGCTTGAAATCCCAAACTCTACTAACTCTTGGTCATAGACGTTACGATAAGTTTCAGACACAATCACGATGGGGCATATAAACGAGATGTGAAGGGTCCACCTGATGCTCGTCAGTGTCTCCGTCTGTTCTCAAAGCCCTCATTAAGTGGCTCCCTCCACACCGTCAGGGAAGACTGTCTTGAGGTCCAGCACTCTGCATTTGGAATAGAACCCCAAAATGCAGTGGGGTGACTGAGCCCTGTACCCAAGGAAGGGAGGGAATCCAGAAACAGACTAATAAAGTAGCTTTCACACTGTCCTCCACTATCGATGTTATCTCAGAGTGGGGGAAAGAGGGCTGCCCAGAAAGCTCCATTTTCATGTGCTCGAGATTGCACGATGTTCAAAGGGTCCCACGGCTAAAACAAAGCTAGAAAACCACGGAGCCAGTAAATGTGAAGGCCCTTTGTAAACTGTAGTGTGATTTACAAATGCTAGTTTTTAATATTATCACTGCTGTTTCTTGTTTCCTGAGAAAATTTAAATGCCTGTTTTATTGGGAAATTGCTTAATTCGATAATAAATCTCAAGAAAAGGCACGGTTCCAAGTCAAATATTCATTTTCATCTCTAGCATGCTGTGCAGTACGCACACTGAAAATGCTTTTTAAAGGAATTCCTAATGGGATTCATTTATTGGGGGAAGCAGGAACAGTTGACTGAACTTTTCCATCACAAATTTAATTCACAAGGGGTCAACCCAGTCATTCATCATCTGCAGTAAAGAAATTCACCACAGTTCCTGGCTCTCACAAGGATATTAAGGGAAATGTTCCCTGCCTCCTTTGCTTGGAAGTGGGCCTCCTAAGGATCTACATCCAATTACTGCAAACTGCATGTTTAATCCCAGGTTACAGCCAAACACCAAGGAGTATTGAAAAAATAATAACAACAGGAATCCAGCTTAACTCAATGCACATTATTTGTCCTAAAAAAGAGCAAAGCAACTACACAATACTACATGGGATTCAAGTAAATAATAGTAGCAAATACATATCATACTTACTCTGTGCCAGGCACTGGTCAAAGCGTACTGCATACATTATTTATCCCTCACAACAACCTGATGGGCTCAGAACCATGACTAGCACCTTGACAGAGGAAGTCCAGAAAGTTATTGTTGGAGCTAGGATTCAAACCCAGGCAATCAGGCTCTAGAGATGACCACACAATGTTTTAGTGGTTTAGTTTCAGTGCAGTGAGGAATAAGAGTATATATTTTGTTCTGATTTCTGCCAATTACAGACATGCCCTTGTGCTTGATATCTTCCTTTGGTGCTTCCGGTTCCACCCGCAACACCTTTCTACCTTGCTCTATGCTCTAGAGTCTGGCCTGTATGAACAGCATCAATGGGTTTCCAGCCAGGTCTGGCACTAGCTAGAGATTAGGGGTCAATGGGAGAGCAAGGTCAGTGTATTAATTTTCCTGGGTCCCTCAGTCAGGTCACTACTGGTCTGCTGTATCCCTCTGTTGACACCACAGTTCCTGTCAAATGACTTACTTCACTCTGGATTCCCTACCTTTCCCTTCCTCTGCCCCTAAAGGCCTACTGCTAAAATTGCCATAGTGCAGAACCATATTCCTTTATTTTCCCTAAACCCTGACCACATCCTTGCAAATGGTCCTTTATTAAACTTTCCTCAAATCACCATTCCAGGAATCTTGAGCAGAGAATTCCATTCTCCAGCTAGTTTACATATGACTGGACCCCCCAAAATGCAGCATAACTCTCACTATCCCCACCTTCCACCTTCTGCACAACAGGCCCAGGACATAAATTCTACTGCTGTCCAAAAAAATCTCCATTCCTCCTACTACAAGCCTATATGAAAATTATTTTTCAGTTTTCTTGGTTTTTGTAAGAGGCTAGAAACTGAGGTCTACAAATAGAACAACATTTTTTTTTTAAGATTTTCAAGTTTATTGGTATTTTGAAAGTTTATAGTTTCATTTCTATTGTGTCTACACTTATTTTGCCTTGTCATTTGTATTTTGTACAGGAGTTTAAAATGAAAGAACTAGAATTACAAGATTAAACATGGGTAAATCTCAAAAATCTAATATGGGAATGAACAAAACTAATTCAAGAAAAAATACAATGGTATAAATAGATTTATATAAAAAATTTAAACATGTAAAGCAATGCTATATACTGTAGAGCAGCATTTTTATTCTAAGAATAGTCAGTGGGTCTATCAAATCATCCTGAGTGTCAGGCAGCAGACAGTAACAGACTATTCACGTTGCGTGTTGATCTCTTTGAGTTGAATGACCTTACTGACCTTATGATTCAGGTGTCATAAATCAGACACTTAGCCTAAATAAATACAAAAATATCTGATCTATGCAGCTGATAACACTACACAGTTGGCTTCTTGGAACCAGGTAGTAATGTACTAGGAAATGTGATCCCATGGTGCAGAAAGATACCAGGTGCATCCCTGGTTTTCTTTCAATCTAATTAGCCATTCATCAGAAACAATGCATGTTTATAAAAATGTCTTGGCCTCAAAGACAGTGAGCATCTGAACGGACCTTAACATCTCTTCTTCAAAACATCTCAAGTTGATCTTGTCATTTAATTTAACAGTTCACCCTGTGGTGACAGTAGAGATTGTTTCCATTGAAAAGGATGTAAGAACAACACCCTGGGCCATAATTCAAAAAGAATATGGCTCCCCCCCGCCCCACTCCTCTCTCCTAATCCACCTTAATAGTGCTGATAACTCTTCACTGTTCTATCCTGGTTTCCATGTTGAAAGTCGAGCTTTATAGCTAGTCTTGGTTAGAAGGATGCACTTCTTTTTACCATTTTTTGATGTTTGCAAAGTTATATGTTTGTAGAGGTAAAGCACTCACTGTCTTTAGTTCATCATCAGAAGGTGTCACAACAGTCTTAAAATCTATGAGCACGTACAATTACCAGTGGGATATATACAACAAACTGACATCTCTGAATTACAGTGTCATAGAAAAATGGCTAGAGATGGACGCATAATACACTGACAGATTTCAGCAATAAGCATTTGGGGACTCTCTCAGGGTACTTCTGGCCTGGCAGGAAGCCATGATCATGACCCAAAGTTAAAAGACAGGAATTGTAGATCTTACTTCTCTAATTATAAGTCTGCCACCTTCTTGATGTGCCAGAGTTCCTACACTATAAAATGAAAATTATCTGTATGACCTGACTGGCAGAGTCATTGGCATTAACAAAAGTGTTACATATAAACAATAATATCAAAAAACTTTGTGCTACTTTGCCTTGAAGAAATCAGTCAGAAATTATTTGAAGTGATTGAGAGCCTCACTGTCCTGAAACAAAGTCAAGATATAGTGTTTCTTTCAAATTACAGATGCTCTTTCTTTTCCTCCCTACCTGTAGTAGCTAGCCAGCCTCTAAGGTGCTCTCCAATGCTCATCACCTTCTGGTATTCACACACTCACAGAGTTCTCTCCCACACTGATCAGGGCTGACCTGTGTATCCAATAAGATATTCTGAAATGATAGTGTGTGATTTTCAAGGTTAGTTCATAAATCTATTCGTATCACTCACTGTAGGAGAAATCATTTGCAATGAGAAGAGGACACTTGAGAAGCTTAATGGAATAGACCACATGATGAGGAACTAAGACGCCCTACCAAGAGCCAGCACCAACTGCCAGTCGTGTGATTAAGCCGTCTTAGAAGCAGATCTTTAAACACCACTCAAGCTTTCAAATGAATGTAACTCCAACTGACATCTTGACTGTAATCCCATGAGATCCCAAGCCAGAATCATTCAGCTAAGCTGCTCCTAAATTCTAGATCCATAGGAACTGTGTGAGATAATAAATGTTTGCTGGTATAAGCCACAAAGATTTTTGGGGGTGGTGGAAGGGTAATTTACTATATAGAAATATATAACTAAAATACTATTTATTCTGATTTTCTATTCTATACAAGGTTTACCTTGACTGTATATATATTCTTTCTCCCAACCCTGACATACATACACCCATTTTTTCAAGCAAGCCCTTTATTCAAGAGTATTGCAAAATGTCTCGGAGCAACAGGAGGGTGTGGACACTTTGATAATGACACAATTTTAAAGAATTAATGCTCCAAGATATACATGTCCATAGTTACACCTGTACAAATAATGAAGGTCTATGTGAAAAAGTGTCCTCATCCAAGAAATTGTTTACAAAAATAAATACCACATGTTTGATCTTCATAATGTATATAACCCTACTTATAACATGGTTGATTATTTCATTGTTTTATAGCAGCATAAGTGGAATACTGGTGATATCATTTTAACACCCAGACAGTTATAAGTAGTGAGTTAATGTCCTGCCATTAACTCCTGTTAACTGCAGGAACTGAGTCATATTATCTAAGCTGATAGTGAAACAAATGAGTTACACAGTTAAGAGGAACGTCTTGCTGAAATACTGCAAAGGTCTAGCAGTGCATGTAAACTAAGTATGAGTTTCTTCAGCTGCAGAGAAATTTCAAACAATTACTAACTGTAACTTTGCTATGAGTCATGATTACATTATACAAAGAGTGCTAAAGAACTAATATTACCAGAAGCACCAAAAGCAGATAATACATCACTCTTCCCCACTTGCCCTCATATAAAATCAGTTTAGCATTAACATTTTGGATCAATATTAAAATGTGATAAAATTAGAGAAGACACACATTTACTGTTTATATCACTGTATTTCCAAGGCTGAAATAACAAAAAAGATGAAAAATCCATCTCTAAAAACTTTTGGGTACCTGTAGAATTTTTTAGTAAAACCACTTAAAAACTGTTCTCAGGGCTTCCCTGGTGGCGCAGTGGTTGGGAGTCCGCCTGCTGATGCAGGGGACACGGGTTCGGGCCCCGGTCCGGGAGGATCCCACGTGCCGCGGAGCGGCTGGGCCCGTGAGCCATGGCCGCTGGGCCTGCGCGTCCGGAGCCTGTGCTCCGCAACGGGAGAGGCCACAACAGTGAGAGGCCCGTGTACCGCAAAAGAAAAACAAAAAAAAAAGTTTAAAACTGTTCTCAGTATTAGATTCCAATATAGTATTAGACCTGAAAACACAGATTACTTTGGTAGTATTGATACGAATTTCTCTTAAGAAAATCAGAATTCTAAATCAAACTAAATAATATTAATACTGAATTGTACTTCAAATGAGGTTTTACTGTACACAAATTTAGTTTCTGCAAAGGGCAGAAATTTTCTTTTATACCAGTCCATAAAATAATCTTTTGAAGCTGTAAGAATTATACCAAAATGAAAAATTCTAAAAGATTGAGATTCAATGTTTTATCTTCAAACAATAGCAGCAGAATTTTGCCAACTAGAAAATGGTAGAAAGGGTAACGGTTGTGGAATAAGAATTACAAAATGTTTTTCTGAAACACTCCAGTGAGTTTTAACTCCTTAGGTCTTTGTACTAGATCTTACGTATCTACAGGCATACCTCATTTTACTGTGCTTTATTGCACTTTTTACAAATTGCATGCTTGGGGCAACCCTGCATCGAGCAAGTCTGTCAGCGCCATTTTTACAACAGCATTTGTTCACTTCGTGTCTCTGTGTCACATTTTGGTGATTCTCGCAATATTTCAAACGTTTTCATTATGATTATAACTGTTATGGTGCTCTGTGATCAATGATCTTTGATGTTACTATTATAATTATTTGGGGGCACTACAAACTACACCCAATAAGACAGTGAATTTAATCAGTAAGTGTGTATCCTCTGACTATTCTACTGACCAGCCATTCCCCTAGTTGGGTAGATGAAACAGTCAGAAATACACATTTATCTCTCTCTCTCTCTTTCTTGGGGCCTCCCTATTCCTTCAGACACAAAAATATTGAAACTAGGCCAATTAATAATCTTACAGGGCTTCCCTGGTGGCGCAGTGGTTGAGAGTCCGCCTGCTGATGCAGGGAACACGGGTTCGTGCCCTGGTCTGGGAAGATCCCACATGCCGCGGAGTGGCTGGGCCCGTGAGCCATGGCCGCTGAGCCTGCGCATCCGGAGCCTGTGCTCCGCAACGGGAGAGGCCACAACAGAAGGAGGCCCGCGTACCGCAAAAAAGAAAAAAAAAAAAAAAAAAATCTTAAAATGGCCTTTAAGTGTTCAAGTGAAAGAGTCACATACCTTTCACTTTGAATCATAAGCTAGAAATGATTAAGCTTAGTGGGAAAGGCATACTGAAAGCCAAGATAGGCTGAAAGGTAAGCCTCTTGCACCAAATTATAATTTGCCAAGTTATAAATGCAAAGGAAAAGTTCTTGAAGGAAATTAAAAGTGCTACTCTGGTGAACACAGAGTGATAAGAAGGCAAAACAGCTTTATTGCTGATATGAAGCAAGTTTTAGTCATCTGGATCAAAAAATCAAACCAGTCACAACATTCCCTTAAGCCAAAGCCTAATCCATTGCAAGTCCCTAACTCTCTTCAATTTTTGAAGGCTGAGAGAGGTGAGGAAGCTGCAGAAGAAAAGTCTGAAGCCAGCAGAGGTTGGCTCGTGAGGTTTAAGGAAAAAAGCCGTCTCCATAACATCCAAGTGCAAAGTGAAGCAGTAAGTGCTGATGTAAGAGCTGCAGCAGGTTACCCAGAAGATCTAGCTGAAATAATTAATGAAGGTGGCTACAGAAGATAACAGATTTTCAATGCAGGCAAACAGCCTTCTATGGGGAAAAGATGCCATCTAAGACTTTCATAGCTAGAGAGGAGAAGTCAATGCCTAGCTTCAAAGCTTCAAAAGAGAGGCTTATTCTCTTGTGAGGGACAGAAGTATTAGTCAATGAATTTGTGCTTAATCAATTTTATTTATTGTTGTGTTAAAATTACATCCTTGTGAATCAAGGAATTTAAGACATACCTAGTATTTACAAATCTTTAAATGAATTAATTATTTAATAAAATTGTGAGTGGATTTATGCTCAATATAAATTCAAAAGGATTGAGTTATATTACCCTGAGAAATCATTGATGATTTAATTCTGAAAATATCTACGCATTGGATTGTATCTATTTTTTTAATATATTCAAAGCTATCATTTCTCTTCAGATAATTTAAAAATATCTGTTGAATTAGATAAAAAATAAAGGAAGAAAAGTGTTCAGAAATCAATTCTGGCAATGTTTTGGGATCAATATTCTCCATTCGTTTGAAAAGTACTGTTATCTTTATGTTGATCTTTGTGTTCTTGAGTTTTGTTTTTATTTCCATGTAAAATTGTATGCAAGGAATACTTTAACTATTTCCTCCCCTCCAAAACCTACATTGAGTATAATGACCTGCACAATAATCTCTCAGAAAAATCAAACAAGCTATCAAAGTATTACTTGTATGTCCATTTCATGCCTAGCTAAAAGGAATGAGACTTAGGCTCTGACATTAAGGAGATGGAAATATAACCGTAGAAATCAAGTTAAATTACGTGAAACAATTAGGAAAAATCAAGTGCTATGATATGTAACAGTGTTTCCCAAAAGATCCATGAGATGTTAATAGATGTTTTACTTTTTAATTAAAAAAAAAAGGCTTCCATGGTCAAATACATTTGGGAAATATTTCATAAAACATTACTGTGTTGGAAATTCACAATGTCTATTAGCATATTAATGACTGAAAAGTTTTGCAGCAAATAGAATGATTGTACTTTGATTAAACCAGAATATTCAAAAATTTTTCAACCATAGATGCCTTTGTTAAAATGTTCTTTTGATTATGAAAATTTCATAAATGAAGAGAAAGAAACACAAGTATTTGCCACATTAATTTAACAAGCATTAGCATTTTGCTCTATTTGGTTCAGATTTTTTTATCTAAATAGTAATAAAAGGTTACTTATGCAATTAAGGCCACCCCCATCCCTCTTTTCCTCCTTCCTTCCCCATAGGTTACCATCATCCTGAAATTGGTGGATATTCTTGTCCATATATTTACTTTAACTCAGATGTTTTTATCCATGAGTAACACATAGGATTTCTACATGTTTTAAATTTACAAAAATAGTATCATTTTTGTACATGCTGTGAGGTACTAATTTTATTTGACGTTATGTTTATGAGACAGATCCATGATATCGCATACAGGTTAGCCTCGTATATTTTAACCGAGGAATTATGTTCTTTGTATAGACCACAAAAATTAATTATCCAATAACCTATTAAGGGCATGTGGCTTGTTCCCATTGTTTTCCTAGCATAACCAACATTTTGGTGAACATTCTTGTACATATATCCTTGTGTTTCTGTTGAAGAGATGTTCTAGAGGATATGCCTAGAAACAGAATTAATAAGTCACAGGTACCTACATTATTAACTTTAGTCAATATTTCAAACTTCTCTCCAAAGTAAACGAACTAAGTTACACACCAACCAATGCACTGCAGGAATTCCCAGGGACTCATCTGCAGACATTCAGACATTACTTTATATTAATCTGATGTGTATGAACTTACAATGTGCTGATATACAATGTTAATTTCCCTTATTATTTCTGAAATCTGAACATATTTTCATAACGACCTTGGCCATCTGTCTTTCCTCTTTTGTGAAGTGGGAAGATTTGACAGAGTTGATTATATATTTCCTAAACTAACACTTCATTGTTCAAATTCACCATGAATAAGTTCCCTGATTTATGGTTTAATTTTCATTTTGTTTATTATTTCTTCGGTTGTATTTTGACAAGTTCTTATGCTTATCAATTTTATAAAGTTTGTACTTTGATGTCATGTGTTCTTCCAAAATTTTCAGTTTTATTTTTCTCATTGAGGATTGTGTTCCGTGGCTATTTATTTGTGTGTTGTGTCATACAGGCATTTAATTGTCCCAGTGACATCTCTTGATAAATCTTTCTCTTCCATACTGATTTTTGATGCCACCTCATCATATATCAAGCCTTTGTAACACAGAGGAGATCATTAGTAGTTGAGAGAAGGGAGAGGATTCACTACCCCACTGACAATTATACACGAGGCACCGCATGAAGGAAGTGGTCTTCAGGTAAGGGCCGAATACCGGATGGACATAAAGGTTTTGGTGTCAGACAGATGTTCATTTTTATCCCTTCTGTAATACTACAAGTTAATCTTTCTCCAAAGGAATTTCTTCACTTGCAAATGGGGATAATACAAATTATCTAATAGTATTATTTAATGAGATAATATATTTAAAAGTGGTTAGCATATTTTCTTGAATACAGTAGGTATTCAAAGAAGTTAATAGTAGTAATTGTAGTTCTGTCGTTGCTAGTAATAGTAGGAGTGGTAGCAGTATCTGATTAGGTTAGTAGCTATAAGACGGAAAAGGTAAACAAATCCGAAAGAAATTTCTAGGACAGGAAAGATAGAACTGGGGTATTGTCTGACTATAAAGGTGAGATTCGGACATGACTCTAAGCTGAGGCTTGGAGGGAAAGATATAAGAGGAATTGAAGGTACTAGTTTAGGACAGAGGTTCTCAAGGTGTGGTTCCAGCAGCAGCAGTAGTTCTGAGAATTTATGAGAAATGCAAATTCAAGACCCCAGACCTACGGATTCAGCCACTCTGACTGACACGTGGCCCAGTAACCCGCATTTTAACAATCCCCTCCACCCCTCAGGTGATTCTGATGCTCGCTCAAGTTTGAGACCCACTGGTTTAGAACCTGATGAGCCAGAGGTGATGCTGAGAAACCAGGTGAACAAGGTGTACAAGGAAATGTCAGAGCTGAAGATGTAGATTTCTTACTTAAGAGGCTGAAATTCTCCTTTCCTGATGCCTTTGCTTGCTTCCAGTTATTGGTTTGGTTTTACTTAATGGCTTCCCAATCTCAGAATCATTTCTCAGCTTTCAAGTTCTCCTTGCAGTCTACCAACTCGGCAAAGCCATGTCAAGTTTGCAACGCTTAATTACTCTCCATCCTGCCCCCAGTCTCCCTCCTGCATTGCTCCTCTCCTGCTTTCGGCTTGGAGGACGCAATGTGTCTGGCACAGTTTCATCTAACATTAAATACCATGTACATTACAGAGCTTTATATATAATAAATGAAGACAGTAATAGCCTAGAACACGGCTTTTAATAGTAGGAATCCCTGGCCATTAAATATAAAACAGTTATCAATATATGTATATCTAGTGACCCTTCTCTGGCCCCCGAAACACAGAAGCCTGCAAAGAACATGCTGGGTCTATACTATTGAAGAGCACTTTTATATTAAAAAGTAATTTCATCTTGAATCTAATAGGTGTAAGTGTGAATAAAGAGGTGAGTAGTAGCCAGCCACAGAAAACATTTACCAATTTTCAGATTTCTCCATGTGTCTTTCAGGGAGTTTTATTGATTCTTTGATAGAGACGTTGGTAATAAATAGTAAGAGATCTCATTACAATAGCTTATCAGAGACCTGACCAGTATATTAATTTTGGCCATAAAATGTGTCAATTCCAGCTGCAAGGATCAGCTCAATCGTGGTGACAAGGATCAACTGTGTAGACCTTTGAGACAGGTAAATCTACCATGGCATTCTCTGGAGCAGGATGCACCTGGGAATACCACCTGCGTTTTAAACTAGTGCTGACTGCCTTGTAATATCTGGGAATCCACATTTAGTAAAATGAAATCAATCTTCAGGGACTTGAAACATGTCACTCCTATTATTTATAAATACAAGGTAATTCCTGTGTGTTTCTTTATGTGTTTTTCCTTTTACTTTATAATTTGTATATTGCATGCAAACATAACACGTGAACTTAAAATCTATAAAATACATGGGGTAGTATGTAAAAACTAGACCAATAAAAAATATATTTTATTAATACTCTATATAGCATATTTAACAACAGAAGCAAAATTAACCTACCCTGAAAAATAAAATTAACCTACATTTTTCAGTATTTTGGATAGCTGAATACTGCTTCCTTTGTGATGTGTCTTTCTTCACAATAAAATTAATTACTTGGGTGTTTATCTAGAACCACAACTAGAATTCTGATAGCAAGTTATAGGGTTGAAATTGCCCATTAATATTGCGTTTCCTGAATTGCCCATGTATTTCCTAAATTCCCTAACATAAGGAAATAAGTATTATTATTCATTACAGTACCAATGTTAGTAATAATGACACAAATGAAATATGTACGTGGAAATGTTTGTAAATCTTATTCAAACTTGTACCAGATTTCTATTTATCGAATTCATACAAAAGCAAAAACAAACACACACACCCACAAATGAACACACAAAAACATATGGACAATGGCTTTCTTGATAGTTAAGAAATAAGATAACAATATCAACAGCTGCAAGTAACAGTGAGAGTCAAAACTGTTTTCTTGTTATGTTATGTTATAATCTGGGACTAGGATAGTGAACAATGAAGTGAGGCAATGTTTCAGCAGCCCTGAATTGATAGGCAGAGGCAACCACGTGCACATACTCCATGAAGGATTTCAAAACTTGGGGCTTCCCTGGTGGCGCAGTGGTTGAGAGTCCGCCTGCCGATGCAGGGGACACGGGTTCGTGCCCCGGTCCAGGAAGATCCCACATGCTGCAGAGCGGCTGGGCCCGTGAGCCATGGCTGCTGGGCCTGCGCGTCCGGAGCCTGTGCCCCGCAACGGGAGAGGCCACAACAGTGAGAGGCCCACATCCCCCTACCAAAAAAAAAAAACCTTAATGAAAACCACTTTTCTTATTTAAATGAAGAGAACTGTTGTTTGCCTTTCTTCTGGGCAACATTACTATGCTGTAAAATATTGACTAGGGATAGTAATTAACAATTCATCTGATGTAACAATAGGGATAGTCTATATCAGCAGTTCTGAAAGCATAACCCACAGATCCCTAGAAGTCCCAGGAAACATTTCAAGAGTTCTGTGGAGTCAAAACAATTCTCACTCTATTATTTATCATTTTTTGTCTTTTTCATTGTGTTGGTCTGTGCTAGGTTGGCATTTGCACTGATGGTACAAGTACAATGGTGGGTAAAA
Organism: Lipotes vexillifer; assembly: GCF_000442215.2. Classification (NCBI taxonomy): domain Eukaryota; kingdom Metazoa; phylum Chordata; class Mammalia; order Artiodactyla; family Lipotidae; genus Lipotes; species Lipotes vexillifer. Next base: position 1,586,012 of record NW_006790911.1, on the reverse strand, counting down.
TTACTTGTGCTTAGAACAAATCAAGGCAGTAGAAACAACCTGGACTAGTGCATATTTCATGCACCACCATTCACCAAAATGTCAGTTTTACTTAAGAAAATCATTGATAAAGTAGTAAAAAACTGTAATTCTGTTAAGCCTTGGCACTTAAGTACAAATCTTAATATACTATATGACAAAAACTGAAGATATATATAAAGCATTTCTACTATGTAATGAAATAGATAGTTGTATTCATTACCTGCTGCTGTGTAACAAATTACCCTAAGATTTAGCAGCTTAAAATGATATATACTTATTATCTTAGTTTCTGTGGGTCAGGAACTCATGCTCTGCTTCGCCGGGTCCTCTGGCCCAGGTTTCTTACCAGGCTGCAATTAAGGTGCCAACGGGGGCCACAGGCATCTCAAGCTCTAACTGCGGAGGGATCCACTTCCAACCTCACTCGTGGTTGTTGGGAGGATTCAGCTGCCTGAGGGATTTTGGACTGAGGACCTCGGTTCCCTACTGGTTATTGTCTGGAGGCCACTCTCCGTTCCTTGCCAGGTTGCCCTCTCCATGAGGGCAAGCCCTGGAGAAGAAACAGAGAGAGAAAAGCCCAGCAGAATGGAAATCACAGTCTTTTGTGATCCAAAAACAGAAGCGGCACCTTTTCACTTTTGCCATATTTTATTTGTTATACGCAAATTACTTAGCCCATCCCACACTTGAGGGAAGGGAATTACACTAGAGTATGAATCCCCAGGGGCTGGGATCATCAAAAGTTAAATCAGAAGCCGCCATCCACAATGGTCATCTCTGGGAAAAGCACTTGTGTGACACTTTGCACTGCAAGGTGAACTAGCTTCTCTTTTCATTAACAGACCATTTTTACTTGGAAGAATCATTAACAAACAAACTTTAATGATTCGGGATTGGGTATTTTTTTAGGTATTTGTAGAATTGAGTATTTCTAGAAAATGAACAAAGTCAGTTTTGTCAATTCAAGGGAAACGGTGTTGATACTCAATATGCCATAGAACTCAAATATTTAAGTGAATGCTAGAATTTTGGACAACTTGTATCTGGCAACAGTGTCTTACCAGTTTCTCAATATACATAAAACCTTTGCTAAAGATTTTGGCAGCAGTATTAAAGAGCGTTGGGTTTGCCATTGTGTACAGAAATGTGTTAACATTCAAAAGAGCTGTGAAACTCAAGGAGCCAATGTTTTTCAAATGACCAACTGATGCTTTTAAGAATCATGGATGTAACCATTTAAAGTGCAGGATAGACCAATGAAGTTCACGGAACAGTATAAAAAGTTCATTAATACGGTTTCGGTTCTACCTTGCAATCAACCTTTAAGAAACTACTACTTACAGAGTTCTAATGTGGTGTAAAGGGAGAATATCCACAGCTGTCTGAGAAGGGTGTTAACATACATCTTCGTTTTCAGCTGTGTAACTACGTGAGGCTGGAACTTCTCCATGTACTTCAGCCACAACCACAAATGGCAACAGTCTCACTGCTGTGGAAGCAGATATGAGAATCCAGCCAATTTCTATTAAGCCAAACACTGAAAATATTTACAAATACGTATAAAGGCATAGCTCATCTCATGACATTATTTTTATTTGAAAAATAGTTCTTTTCATTAAAAATATTTACATTGTTACTTCTAAACGAATTATTTAAGAATGTCTCTTTAATTCCCAGCATGATATATATTGAAAGATATAATCCACATAAAAAAAAAGTTTTCTGAGTTCCTCAATACATTTTAAGAGTGCTGAAGGATCCTAAGACGAAAACATTTGAGAACCACTGGGCTAGATTTTGCTGTTTTACCAGCAATCCCAGAATCTCAGCAGCTTGAACAAGATGATTTATTTCTTATTCACTACACACTACAAGTCCACTGGTGTAGGCTGAGGGAATGTGCTCGTTGTTTCCTCAGGAAACCAGGCTCACAGAGAGTACATCAAAACTCTACACTCACAATAACAAGAAAAATAGGGGTATGGCAAAATTTGCAAAGGCTTATAAAGTTTACCTGGAAGTTACGTATGTGACTCCTACTTGCTAGTCATCTCCCTAAGAAAGCCACATGGCCACACCTAATTCAGGGACACACAATTCTGCCATATACCTAAAAGGAAATCCAGAAATATGCAGTAAACAATACTAATGACCACCAGATATGCCAACTCCCCTCCATAGACAGCAGGGGCACTGAGTTGAAAAGGATTATGAGGCTGCATCTTAGCTCATGAGGCTCACTAATTTCCTATTGCCATTGAAACAAATTACCACAAATTTAGTGTCTTAAAATAATGCAAATGTATTTTATTAGAGTCCTGGAAATCAGAAGTCCTAAAAACAGTGTTAGCAGGAAT
>NW_006790911.1:1579718-1583565 GCF_000442215.2 Lipotes vexillifer | reverse complement strand
GCAGGAATGTGTTCCTTGCACAGTCTCGAGGAGATAATCAGTTCTTTACCTTTTCCAGTTTGTAGAAAACATGGATTATAACAATATTTATCCTTTAAACCAAATATGACTGAGCACCTGCTGGTATGAGGCACGATTACAATGCTAGGGATACTGAGCTGAACAAAAGGCACAGTCCCGACTCTGAGAGCTTACATTCCAGTGGAAGGAGAAATAGAATAAACAAGTAAACAAATATGCACATATGTTAGAAGGAGGATATGCACAACAAAGAAAAGGCAGGAGAAAGTAATTGCGAGTGATGTAAGAGGTGCTGTTTTAGATAAGGTGGTCAGCCAAGGCCTCTCTGATCAGACAATTGATTGAGTTGATCCATGAATAAAGGGAAGGAAGAAATCATGATATCTGGAAGAACATTCAGGCACTGAAAATAGCAACTGAAGAGGCCTTTGTGTGGGAGGATGCTTGGAATGTGAGAGACAGCAAGGGGGCCAGCGTGTGGCTGGGGAGGACAGAGAGCGAGCGAGCTAAAGTGCAGATAAGGTGTGTCCCAAGGACTGTGAGAAGGACATAGCCCTTGCTCTGAGATGGACAGCCACAGGGACATTTACTTATAGGAGTGTTATAATACGGGTTACATTTAAGGGGTCACTGACTAATGTGGGGAGAATATAACCCCGGGGTCAAGGCTAAAAGCCTCAAGAGTAGTCAGGAAGTTTGAAATAACTGAGATGGACAGCCACAGGGACATTTACTTATAGGAGTGTTATAATACGGGTTACATTTAAGGGGTCACTGACTAATGTGGGGAGAATATAACCCCGGGGTCAAGGCTAAAAGCCTCAAGAGTAGTCAGGAAGTCATTGAAATAACATAGGAAGGAGATGATGCTGATTTGGATTAGAACTGTAATGGTGGAGGTACTGAGAACTGTCTGCATTCTAGATAGAATTTGAAAATAAAGTCAATAGATACACTGATGGATTAGATGATTTGGATGTGAAAGGATCCCCACCAAGAAAAGTGATTACTCTTCAAAACCAGAAGGGAGGGAGAGATGGAGGAAAGAAGGAAGGAAGGATTTTTGTACCAGAATGAATAGGTCTTCTTGGAAAATTAATTCCACGACTTAGGGAAATCTTTGGATATTAGTTAGAGGAAAGATGAATCTTATACAAGCAAAACATGCTTACCTAGCATCAAAACCTTGAATGGTGTTAGGCAAGTCTGGCATATGTAGCTGCTTCTGTACATCTGTGTAGTCTATGAGAAGTAATTTCCCTTTTATGAGTCCAAGTTGATGATGTCACTTTCAACATTATTACAACGTGATTTATTGTTATCTAATCCACACTTGAGTAAAATGGCCCTGTCCTTCTCTGAACAGAATAAAATTTCTCTTGAGTAGATTTTTTAACAAGCCTGTGTGAAGGTCGCATTTGCTGTCAATTCCACAGTCTCAGGCTAACAGGTAAGCATTCTACCAAATAAACCAAGACACTAATCAGAGGTGGACTGTTTCTCCACAAAGGAGCCATAATTTGCTAGTGCTGTCTACGAAGCCCTGTTCTTCCGTTTCTTTTCAAAATATTGATATTAAAGCATTGATTAAGCTGAATAGAATTATTAAGCACATATATTATTCATCTACTTTTTAATGCATGAGAACCTTTTAAGTAAGTAATATTTTTGTTTTAATTTACTTTTGTTTCCACAGTCAGACATTAAATCCTGAGTCAGGCTGCACTGAGAACAGACATCAGAAAACTGTGTTATAGATGTCCAATTTCTATTTTCAATTTATCACCGTGTGAATTTTATTTTCTAATTATTATTAGATACACCCACTTGTCTCAATTGGCACCACCATCACCATCCTGGTCCAAGCTAGAGTCACCTGCAGCCTGGGGGTAACAATGTTCTCCCACCTGATCTCTGCATCAGTCTTGCCCAGCTCTGATCCTTCTCTGCAGAGCAGTTAAGACTGATCTTCTCCAAAACTCAAATCACATAATATTTTCCCTTGACTTAAAAACTTATAAAGGCTTCCAAAGGTTCATGGGATAAGGAAAAACCATTGGGGACCTGTACATGCCTGTGATTAGCTTCTCCATCCTCTTCAGCCAGGGAGACCCCTCTGTTCTCATTGCTTTGGCTCTGTCCTTTCCTGGACTAGCTCTGCTTCCAGCTGTTCCAAGATCTTTGCACAGGCTGCCCCCCATCAGGACACTCTTTATTCCCATACTCTCTTAGCTCCTCTTTTTTTTTTTTTTTTTCGTGGTACGCGGGCCTCTCACTGTTGTGGCCTCTCCCGCTGCGGAGCACAGGCTCCGGACGCGCAGGCTCAGCGGCCACGGCTCACGGGCCCAGCCGCTCCATGGCATGTGGGATCCTCCCGGACCGGGGCACGAACCCGCGTCTCCTGAATCGGCAGGCGGAGTCCCAACCACTGCACCACCAGGGAAGCCCTCTTAGCTCCTCTTTATCCTTCAGGTCTCTAGCCATTTTGCTTTACTTTTTCCGGGAACATTTCCCTGACCACCCTGCTTCACCCCATCAAGGTCAAATCTCCCTGTTTTATGCTCTGATCACCCCATGTTCCTCTAGCTCCTAGCACTTACGAAGACAGCAACTTTACACTAAGCTGGGCAGTTATTTGACTAATGGTCATCTCCCTTACCAGATGGCAAGCTTCGAGAGGGAGGGACCCACACCAGCCTGCTCTAGAGTAAGATGGGCACTCAGTAACTATTTGGTGAATAACAAGTATATATAAATTATTCACCAAAGAAACGTTTGCCAAAAATTAGAAGAGAGTTAAAATGGAAGATATCAAAATACTTGAGTAAAACTGACATATTTAGACATCTAAATATTTAAATAACCAACTGTGACTGTGAAATGGATATTTGGAAGAAAAAAAGCTTTTTCATAAATTCAGATCTTTTGATTTTACTCAAAGGCCATTTTTCTGTTGACCTACTGCCTCGAGGGCTTTGAAAACCTTACAGTTTTGTTTTGCTGTACCTCAGCAGCTGTAAACTCTAATGCTAAGTATTAAGGTTTTGTTTTTGTTTTTGTTTTTTTATAGCAGTGCTAAAAAAGAGATCCAGATGTCACTAACTAACTGGCTTAGAAAGCAAATGAAACACATGTCAAAAACACAGCCCCAAGAAATGTGAATCAGAAAATCATTTCATTGCTACAGTGTCCAAAATTCTGGGGCTATTTACCCTTTTATCTTTGGAGGTCCATGTTCAACACGTATTGTAAATATATCGGCAGTCTCACAATTTGAATGAGCTCAATTTTGGTTGTATGAATATATATACAAGACAAATGTTCTCACTGCTCTGCAGCAATCATAAGGCTCTACTCAAAAGACAGTCTGCTCTCAAATCAGTGTAAGACAAACTGATGCATCCTTCTAGAGGGACTGTGCAGTGGCTTTTTGTCTGATCTTTATCTGGACTACAGACTCAAAGCAATAAGCTTTCAACCATTTGTCTTGATTTTTAACAAATAGAAACCAAGGCTTCCCTGGATTCTAAAATGTATGAAAATACTTCTGGAAAAAAAACAAATAATAATAACAATATCAAGCTTTAGTACAGGTTGACCCAACAACTTCCCATGGACATAGTAAGAATTATTTTTGACATTTTTAAGAAGGAGGAAATCCATTCCCAATCACCCTCCCCAATTCCCATATTGCACTTTTCAAAAGACTAGACTTAATCAGTTTGATTTTCAGGAGCAAAGCGAGGTGAAGCGGGGCTAAAAATGTAATAAAAATTTCACCTGACCTCATTAGCAAAATGCTTGAACAGATGAAATAATGTGTTCA